>NC_051162.1:102338569-102358569 GCF_013339745.2 Dermacentor silvarum | reverse complement strand
ATGCTTTCTTTAGATGTACAGCACACTGCTACATCATCTGCATATGCTAGGTGTTCCACTTCGCCTTCCATGAGTTTGAAACCCCTTATGCTACTGTTCTGAATGATTGCCAAACAAAAACTTTCTAGACAGATGGCAAGCAAAAGCGGGCACAGTGGACATCCCTTGTCAACGGAACACTCTTTTTTAATGGGGGCCCCCAGTGTCTTATTAATAATCAGCAGTGTTGAGCACTTCCGGTACGCCAGAGCTACACCATCAGCGATGATTGATACTACAGTCACGTGTTCAAGAACTAACAAGAAAATATCATGCGGGTCAAAATCAAAAGCCTTTTCTAAATCTATCTGCAGAATGACAACAGCATATTGAAAATCGTCACAGCACTCCAAGACGCCTCTCAATGTTTATAGTATATGTGGCGATAGTGCGCCCCTTTATACCACAAGTCTACTGTGGTCCTACAAGATCCTTAATGACCGACTGTAGTCGGCCTGCACGAACTTTCATTAAAACTTTGTAATCCGTCAACCACCGTTAATGAAATGGGCCTGTGTGATGTGACCAGTCTTAGTATTGCTTTTTGGTCCGTCGTAGGAATAAGTACGGTATGTGCTTACAAGAATGACGGTGGTAATGCTGTTGGTCGCAAATGCCTCGTCAAACACCGCTTTCAACAACGGCACCAACTCGTCCTTGAACGCTTTATAAAAAGCTGCACTAATACCATCCGGACCTGGAGACTTATTAGGACTCAGGTTATCTATAGCTTGTTCAATTTCCGCATGGGTAATGGGTGCTTCTAGAAGGGACTTCGTTTCGGAGTATAGTTGAGGCATACGTGAAAGATAGTTTTCTCTGTACCCTTCGATATCGAGCGGCTTGTATGCAAAAAGCATCTCGTAATATTGGTGAAAAGCACATGCGATATTCTCTCGGTCACTCAGTTCTTGGTCAGTCTCTTCAATCACGTCTATTTCGTTGCGGCGTGCATGCGTCTTCTCGATACCTAGTGCGCGTTTCGTGGCCGTTTACCCCACGGTCCATGCTTGTTCGAACGAGTGCGCCGCGTGGTGCTTCTCGAATTGCTCCAGCTGATGTCTTATCTTGATTAGGTCATCTTTACAGGCCAGGTTGTTTGCTTTCTAGTGCAGTTATTTTCTGCAATGTTGCTTTCAACGACCTCTCTCTCATCTTTTCTCAGTATTTGAACATGCTGCTGCTTTCGATTGCCTTTACTTTAAAGCGTTGTTTTAGTAGTTCCCAGTCTACACCTATATGATTGTTACCGTCCAGCCTAACATCGTGTATTGTTTCAGACACAAAACTGATAAAAGGCTCGTCTCGTAAGAGCATAGCATTGTTTCCACAAATCCCAGTTGAAACTTTTACTTCTTTTTTTACACCCACATCACATTATGACTAAGCAATGGTCCAAGAAAAAAAAAACGGGTAATACATTGTAAATGTCACGTGTAGGTATGTAGGTATGTATGTAGGTTGTAAATGTGACATATAACCTTTAATGCTTTCTCGTTCCAATTTCTCGGCACCCATGCCGAATAACAGCATCTCGCGGAGCACTCGTATTGTACCACATTACCTATCGGTAATCTATCCAAACATTCCTAAACTATACATTCACACGGCTCGAAAACTATCTCAGAGCGAATTGCGCCATTGTAGCAAGCCACGATATCGCAGTCATTATCTTCAAACACCTTGCAGTGACATCCGCGAACGCATGTAGATCCATTGCATCAAAGCTTCGGTACAATCGTTCCTTTCTATGGCCTATTAAAATGTACTATGCTCGTGTCCACAGCGACATGCAGAAGACGTTCTTGCTGAAGAGCTTCAAGCAACGACGGCAGTGGGAAAGTCTACAGTGCGTCGTGTGAACCACCATGTCCACAAATGCAAACAAGCAACTTTATTTTGGTGTTTAGAACATGAATATTCTTCCAGCATCACTTACAAAAACAGCTAGTCACTTCGACATCTTAGAAAAGTCACAAAAGTGCCAATGGTTCCGAAAGCTACCACGAGTGAATACACTGAGCGCTCTACACACGCGACACTCGGGGCTTATACCATACAAAGTTGGCACAAAGCTCAACCATCTCCCGGCAGTTAACGAGGTTGTCTATAATTTTTCTAGGGAAGTAATCACTCTAGTAACATTTCCACACTATGTGTGAACCTGAGACGTTCTACTTTCATTCCAATGAGGAGCCCTTTGTGCACAGTCATCGGCAGTAATATTCATGGCACCAATGGTAAAGAACATTTTAGGAGGACTATTTGCCTCGGGGCCAAATCCATATTCACCATTAAAATACATTTAACACGAAGAAATGCTCCCATCACATAGCCACTAAGCTGACTTTTATGAAATTTAATGCAACTGAGAGAGAATGTTAATTCCTACAACTGTTAACAGTAGGAAGAACGATCTTCATTTACGACATTAAATAACTTTTTGCAAACATTCTCATAAATTGATAAGCCTAAAAAATTGAAGCACGAAAATTGAAAATCTGCAACTCTGCATCAAAAACATCTAACGCAGTTGTGTAAACGGCAACTGTTAGACAATCAAAAGCGTATAAATTTGATGTATGAGTTGATAGGTTACGTAAAACTTTTATAATGCTTACGAAAGTTTTGCAAAAGTCGTACGTACAAGTTAGTCGTATAGTAGAAAGTGCTGTATTACCGAATTACACGCCTATTTTGTTGTCAGGACGTCTCAATACGCATGCAGTTTAAATAAGTGTTATATCGTTCTTTATTACTCAGTGACGGAGTTGAAAGGATGGTGCTTGATTTTTTTCCGATTTGGCTATTTTCAACCATTGCGCAAAATAAAGTTGATGGTGTAAAAAGTGTTCGTATTGTTACTAAAGCTTGCCATTTTTTTTCACGTGAAAAATATCAAATTTGATGATTGGCTGCCGAAAACAATTATTTATTCATTCGCCTGTATTGCGGTAGGAGCGTCTGAGATAAAGCGTCGTCCTGATGTCAAAGCCATTTATTATGACATCTAAACTTCAGAATGGTTCATGCACAATTTTTTTAAGTACACGGTCAAAGGGCATTGCCATGAACATCTGTTGCACAATTTACATTGTTTGAGCTTCTGTACGTTCAAATGTATTGTATAAGATGCAAACTGAAAACGCCCGTAACTTCATTCAACAAATAGACCAACGTAACCAGAGTGCGCAGGTGTCACTGCCACGTGGTAACGGCTTTTCCATCACGCTACCCCGTCTCCCTTTATTATTCTCTCGCATTGCGCCAACACAGCGTACTTGCTCGAAGTATTACAGTGTTTGCGCACTAGATGACTACGCCGTATTAGCAGAAAGCTATACCACCGCACTGAACGAACACATTTTTTTTAGTTCCAGACAAATGTATATATTTCGCATTCGCCTGTGCCTGCACGTTGTGTTTCTTTTCAGGGTTGGTCCACACCAATTATCAGGCGTACACACTTTTCTGTAAGTTCTTTGGTGTTGTCGGCAAGTGTGGAAAAGCGTGCGTCACGATCAGGAAGAGAGGCTTCGATAGGATTGTGTATCTTCATGAGACAATACACCTACCTTTGTAGGTAAGCTTGCCTCACTGACTTAGATGGGACGTAGAAGGTACGACGATGCGAGAAGTGCCCTAGTATACTCTAGCGTTTTATTTCAGGAGGAGCGCTGCACGGCAAATACCGATCTCGTTAGTCCTCAAGCAATCAGGACAGAAACTATGTTTTGGAAGGTCCCAGACGTTTAGCGGCACCACGCACGCCTTCCCTAGCTATGAATTCTATATCAACCGATTTCGCTGTAGCGTGCTTCTGTAAAATACGCTGCGCTGCTGGGAACACTCCAGTATAGATGGAAGGTAAGTGTCTACTAAAACAATGGCTAAAATTCGAACATTGAATAATAAAACCAGACCATAAGTAAGCAATCTCATTTAGGTCGAATATGCTCATGTAGAGTGATTTCAGTCCTTGCATTACCCCCTCTTTGTTTTGGCTATAGCGGTTGTCAAATGAAGCTTCATATGCAGAAAAAACAACAGCTTTCCAATATACACATATCTCCTCGTAAGTGGAACAATACGAATATTTCAAACAAAATATCGCGACTGATTTAATCACTAAGCAGAAATTCACAATCTTTAGATACTTTCTTATCTAATGTGATGTTCATTTTTGTTTTATATATTTAACAGCACTGTACGGTGGCCTGTTAGATAGGCGTTTGTGTCCTGCATGCAATTATCTAGCTTCGTTAACTACCTGTCACGCCATTGCACCCGAATGAAAGCGTGTGCCAGCGCCTAATAAAAGAATTGATGTTGAAGATGCTGCCTGTCGTTTACTCTCCATTCCACTTAGACCAACATATGCACCATGGTGTGGTAGGCACACGGCCGCTAAGCAGGAACACTAATGTTTTGAGCCCACAGCGTTCATTTCAGCAGCGCCAGCCAGAACCCTGCATGCCCTAACACCGGCAGAGCCCACTGAGCAAAGCGTTTTTGTGCATCCAAACTTGATTTTGTCGTTTTTACATCCAAACGCAGTGCGCGTCCCTGGGGGTCTTCTAAGCCTTCATGTGCGGGCCACGCATGTGCCGTCGATATCAGAATATCACGATGGCGGTGCTGCCAACGGTGACAGCGCGAACGCGCCTCGAATGCCCATATAATTGCTATCGCAAAATTCGTGTAACAAAGAGAGCCAACATTTCCGTGTGCACACTTGTCATTTGAACAGTAGAGAAAAAGATTGATGTTGATGCAGTCACATTTATTGTCGCAATACAAAAGACACAGAGAGGGCCAGGAGCATGAAAAGAAACAATAAAAAGAGATAACCACCGCATTCAATTACACGTACTCGTGTACTGTAGATGAAAATGATCCCGGAATAGCAGACTTGACCATGCTTTGCGGAAAGGTGTTGCCTCTCATCTGTCAGGATTTAATAAATAACATTAAAGTGTCGTACGTATAGCATTTTTGTGTAGTTTTGTAATTAAGCGGTGTAATTTGAGCTGAGGCTCTAGTGTATGTTACCCAGATCTTAACTTGAGGTCTGTTACTAGACGTGCTTGATGTAGGCACTAAAACTAAAGCTAAGCGCTTTCCATTTCATGCTTTATATAGTACTTGTACGGTTCTTAGTGTGCGGGTCCAAGACGCGTACACACTTTGCTGTTATGTTGAGAGGCAGTGACCCCAATGTATCGCAGCATCGCGTACGGCTGTGTTGCAAGAATTATCGTTTCATATCACCTGATCTTATCACTCTTTACTCACTGAACAATCTACTGCTTGCGCAGAATCCAGTGACACAATGGCCAACAATTCCCATTTCATAAGAATAAATAGCACACCCCTGTATCACGATGTCGAATACCGGTTGAGAGACTTGCGTCACTATTCTACATCATTTATCTAAGACAAGCGAGGCCGTCGCAATTTGCCACAAAAGTGAAACATCCCATCGTCACGCACCGCGTCCTCTTTATGTTATTTCTTCACCGCAACACATATGTTGTTCACGAGAAGTTTCTGCTACAGCCTCTGAAGACGCCGCACAGTGATTAAACCCCTAATTCAACATTGCTGTTATCTTCATGGAGTGGAAGGGAGGTATGATTTTTTTGCTTTCATGTATAGTCATCCATGCGATAAAGACAACAAAGAAAAATTGTGCAATAGCTGAAGCACTTTGCTTCAGTGAAAGGGTTTCGAACCCCAGTGGAGACGGCTGTGAAGTTTTTATTTACAGTGAATATATTCATTGAACTAGAAGCGCTTAGAAACGTTATATGCGAGTCTGGACAGTTTCAAATGAAACTATTTCACTCGCTAAGTTAATGCCTTGAGCAAATGTGAGGAATCTCAGGGGCAATAAGCATGTATAGGTGTGCACCTAACGGTGTAACCAGAAATTGCTAAGCCCTTGTTCTTAGATCGTTCTGAGGCGTTACAGGAAAAACTGGACAAGTTTCCGGGCTCGTCTGGCAGGGCGATAAACAACAGACGTTTCACATTGACGGAATTTGTAGGCTGTTTTATGAACGACGTCTCCCGAAAAATTGAAACGTGTAGGTTACTCATGAGCTCTGAAAATAAATACTGAATACTCGTCCACTCTAAAACTGTGTGCTTTATAAAAGATCTCTACAACGCACCAATTTCCAAGTCAATGAATATTGACTTGGAAACATATATGAAATTTTTGGCGAAACTTTTATGCTTCTGCCCTAATTACCAGCCTTGCAGACATTTCATAACCCTCTTAATTTCTTTATTTTCATGTGTCATATGAGGTTTGCAGTTATTTGTCCAGCATCTTCGGGGAACTAAGCATTGCTTATTTTTCATATTTCAGGAAAATGAGGGCACGTTGTGGGTAATGTAATTGAAAACTTACAATTATGCGGGCTAATTGCGGTATTGGCTATATATGATGTATTTAAGTGCTGGGGAACATTATGAGTCTGTTTTACAAACTGTGCAAAGTGTAGCGCTCGTAAACTGCAGCGTAATTATAGATGCCACCGAGATAAACATTTGTGGACCAAGATGGAGTGCTTTGGAAAACGTTTTGTGTGAGACTAAACACTATAGTCAACCAAATACAGCCTTCATGACAAATTCCTGTAGGAGGTTTTCGAAAGTGCTGTATGGGAATTTTATGCTGTTTGCCAGTGTTTCTAGAGAACTCTACGTTAGAGGAAGGTTCTATTTGGCGAATAAAGGGGAAATTTATACGTTATGCGTAGGCGAAATTCGAAATGTTATGGTCATTTATGGCTTGTGCAATAACTCAAGTGTTCAATCGTCTTTGAGCGGTTATCAACGAGTTTTACGAGCGGCGCAAAACTTCAACAGCAACCCTAGAGAAATTACAAACGTCATCTATATGAGGATTAGTGAAACTCGGCTCATCACTATCACAATTTTCTAGGCAAAAATCAATTCACATCAATTAATTACAGTTTTTGCAAGAAATTTCTTAAGCAAGTGTTCCAAAGTTTAGCATGGGCATTATCAGACACGTCTTTCAATTTCCAATTAGTCAGAACTATATATTATATAAACTGTATATTTTGTAAATACGGGTAGCTTAAATACAGCAATATGTAGCGAAATCTTGAGTTTCTTTCCTAATTAGGATTTTGAAAAATAATTCTTAAGCCTTCATTCTTCCCCTATTCTCATGCGTCATACAAGGTTAGGAGGTGGTTTTGTTGGTGTCCTGGGTGAACCAAAGTAGCCACGTTGGCAGAAATAATCAAAATGTTATGGGTAATGTGCAAACAAAGTTCAAAGTCTGAGTAAACTTGCCACCTTTGCAATAAATTACGTATGCAAGTGCCCAGGAGCAATACGAAAATGTTTTACGAGTGGTGTCATATTTCGGTCCCTGCTCTGACGTAAACTAAATGTTACAATTATCGAACATTGCAAGATTGCAAGATTACAATTATCGAACATTGGGGAATCGTTGTGGCAAATTTGATGCACAGACCAAATACAGCTTTTCCAAAAACGTTTTTAACAGATGTTCCAAAATGTCACGCGGCTGTTCTCGCCTACGTTCCGAAATGTCCCGAGAAAACTCTGTGTCACGGAGCCTTTACATGCTGCTGAATTTGGTACATCTTAAGTGCAATGTGTTGCCAAATGTTAACGTTTCTTATAAGGAGTGTAAGAAATAAATAAATCCTTCCTGTTTTCTTTCTTTTTTATGCGTTATACGAGCTTCGCCCGGTGTTCTCGGTGAACTTAAACGACGGACCTTGCGTATGTTTGTTGAAAATAAGTACCAAGGAATGGCTGATGTGTAGGGAAAGTTCAAGGTTCGTGAGTGAATTGTGGACTTTTGAATAAATTACGTATGGAAACGGTTCGGAGTCGTATGGTTGTTTTTACGAACGGTGAAGGAATTTCGCCCATTATCCTGGCAGAACTATAAACGATACTACTATCAAATTGAGCGAAATTAGGCTTACGAATATGGTCAGTCTGTAAACAAAGGTAAATGCTTGTTGATCATATACCGCTATTTAAAAAAAAAACTCCCATGCAAGTTCTCGAAAGCGTCACGTGGCCGTTATCAGCTTTGTTTTCCAATGTTCTGACAAAACTCTGCATTATACCAACTTTATATTTGCAGGAAATGACGCTAGAATTAGGTGCACTGTGTGGTGAAATTCATCGTTCCTATCACTCACTATGATTCAAAGTGCTTGCAGGCACGCGAAAAGCTGCTGTGGTAGTCTATCTTTGTGCACATGCATCGGCTGTGTATTCATTGCGCTATAAACCTTCGCAGTGTATCACTGCGTCAGCAACTCATGCATCAATCACAGTGAAGCTATATACGGATGTAAACACACACTTCAGTAATCTCAGCAGTTTTCTTTAACACTGCCCAAATTATATCCATAGTTTTACCAATTACACTATAACCTATCTTACAACTTTTGTAGTCTGTATTTTCTAGTTTGTGTTGTATCCAACGCACGTACCTGTATTTCGCACTGGCACTACCGACACCAGCGACTAGTTGTGTGCAGCTTACCAACGGCTTCAGACAAGGTCGCCAAAACCGGTGATTGTTCATCGCTGATGTCAGCGCCCATGTTATACGGTTTTAGTGGGTAGAACATCGGAGTGCCGAGCCGGGAGAAACAAGTTGGAAACCCTGCATCGGTAACGCATTTCTCAAAGCGAAGCTTTCTTTCCCTCTTCCCGAGGTTTGGGATTCGTCGTCTTTTCATCGCCGGGCATATACGTGGAGATTTATATAGGCAACTTGGTGCACGAAATATGTGCTGGCTGCTGTCTTGCCGACCAGAAAACAGAACAGTCGGTAGGCAAAAAGCCCACTTGCTGCTGGCTGCTTTTTTGCCATAGCAAAAACTTGCATCACTTGGTATTTTCGCTTGGGTGTGTGTCCGAACTAACAACTTCCGTCATTTAGTATGTGCAATACCCAAAAAGACCACTTAAATGATTCCCTATTACAGGGAAACCAGTCAGGTCATTTTTCTCCACTCAGGGGGTCCGATAAAGCCATTCATCCCACCTTCAGGGCTAGGAAGGGCCACAGCACATACGCCTTCGTTCGGCGTGCGCCAAGTGGACAGGGACCCACACATACCGGGTACACGTTGATTATTCTCCAAAGAAGCCAAATACCTTACGTTCATGGTAAGGCAGCGCGACAGCACGTGTGCCTTTCTTCATTAGGCACCGAGTGGAAAGGGACACAAACAGCAGGCATACATTGATTTTGTCCGACAGGTACGAGCGAATAGGTCAACGGCAAAAAAAAATTGCCAGAGGGAGCCAAACCACGTCCAGTTGACGCACCACGGCTAATTTAATGGTCTCTCTGCTATGGTCAGCTTGGGGTGCTTCCAGCGGTTGTACTGTCCCTTCTTGGCACTCGCTTTTGAGGAGTTTCTCGTCTCGTCGTCGAGATTTTAAAACTAACGCCGCCAATTATACAAAGACAGACGCTTCAGCATACGAATTCCACAAGGCCGGCGCCAACGAGTCACTCGAGAAGAATCCAAGACAACCTCTCTGCCATGAAAAAAAAATCAAAACCCTTTTCTTAAAGAAAGAACGCGAAGCTTTCGCCCATGCAAACTGAATGGAAGTCAAAGTCCAAAGCCAACGACCACGCAACGAACCCAAGAAATGCTTAGCGACCCGATGCGATGCATATGTGATGTGATTGCTTGTTTAGGATAGTTTTTAACCCTAAAGTTGAATGCAGACACATTTCATTAAGTTGCATAGCCTTTATTTTAGATCATGTAGCCGTTGATTACACGCACACTCACACTTTCACGGACTGCATACCGTTGCCAATACACGACATCGTCCTTACGGGTAAAACCCCTATAAATAAAAAGTAGCGTCACGCTTTGAAGAATGCCACCGCCTCCTCGCACACCCTGTCCGAGGCCGACGCCGCGTCGGTATTGGCCTAATGGCACCACGTGGACCGTCGCGCCGCCGGGCGCTGGCTGCGTTTGTTTACGATCACGCTCCATCGCCATTTTCGCCCGAGAAGCGAGGGGCACAACGATAGCGGCGAACACAGTCGGCGATCGTCGAATCTGATCACTGATCAGCGGCGAAAGATAAACAAGTGCACGTGTTTCAAGCGGTGTAGGTGGCGCAACGATCGAAAAAGGAGCGCGAAAGAGAGGAGAAACGAGGAGGAGGGAAGGCGGAGGAGGAGAGTGTCGCTACTTTTTATATATAGGGGTTTTACTTACGGGCACGATCGCGCTCGCGCTTACGATCACGTACGGCAGCCTCTTCTGCCGTGCACTGCACCCGCGGCCTACCCATGCACTCTAAAAAAAAGTTTACACCTTTTTGGTCGCATGTTGTCCCCAACCAATAATCATGTGCCTTGCTTGCATTTCCTTCTTTGAAAGCTCAGTGATCGCTACTTTCCTGCCGAGAATGCTGCGTCACGTTGATAACGCGCGTGCCGTTCGTGACTAGGAAGTACCGGGCTCGCAGCGTTAAAGAAAGGAAATGCGGACAAGAGAGGTGACGATGAAGGTTTGGGGACAAGATACGACCCAAATGGCGTCAACTTTTTTTGGGTGTGGTGAAGGCCGGGAATGCATTGCGTCACGCGTGTAATGCAATGCAGATATATACGGATCGTCTGGGTAGCGTGGCGTTGCACTTCCCATTGTTCTTATCAGTACAACTGCGAATGTAAACTGTAGTGTTCTGCGATTGTGTGCGCAGATGCGCAGATTGTTCTATATTGTGTGCGCAGATGCACAGGTAGTTCTATTGTGTAAGTTGGCGTTCCTGTAGTGCGTTTTCGGCGCTCACGGACGAATCAATCAGACATAGAAAGCTTCGCTTTAACAGGGCCTCTTGAAGGAAGGCCTTACTCAAAGATTGCCTTGGCGCCGGCTTCCAATAGTACAAGTTCGGATAGACCGGTAGTTCTTTACGAATAAGGTGTAATGAAAAATTGTTAGCCTAACTTCCTTACCTTCTCATGTATGGCCATCGCTTCCAAGATTACGGGATACATTCATATCGTCTTAATTCACCTCCAGTGAAAATTTAGTATACAAGTACTGCACCTACTCAGGTGTTATCGTTTACGCCTCAGTGCAATCGCTGTACATGAGCATAATCACCGGGCAAGATGACTGGAGTAGACTCCGTCCATACAATTATTCCACGCCGTCCATTGCTTCTCAATGCACATTTCTCCCTCATAGTGGTTGAACCCTCTTCATATGTTAAGTTAGTTACGTGAGAAAGAAAAGAAGCCGTCTGTCATCTCGTCTTCGATATTGTCATTCAACTATGTTCCAAGAGTATGTGTAGCAACCTAAATCTCCTTTGTGTCACCTTCAAGGCACTTACGGTGCATTTATCCTGAATAAGCAGCAATGTTTATTTTTGAGCAGTCCTTGGCACTCTCGGACATATGAGCAGAGTTACAGTTAATAAACTAAAATTTTACTTTCAGAGTGCTCCTACTTGTGGCAAGTTTAATTTTATTTATTTAATTTTCAGAATAATGTTTCCTTCTTATTACTAGGTTCTAGAAACGGGGAAACACTCGCCAAGCATACCTCGGCACATCTACGTTTATTTCGCCTCTGCTTCGTCTTGCAAGCATTGTGTCCAGCATGGGCTTCTTGCACAGTTCCTAAAATAAAGCGCACGAGAAATGACACATTCAAAACAGCACGTGAGCGCGCTACGCCCTTATAACGAGTAATAAGAAAATAAACAGATATTCTCAGTATAAAATTCCAGACTATACCAAAAAAGAAATATTCTACTTTCTGCATTACATTATGAACTCCCGAGTGACTTGCGAAATTGGCAATGATAGTAACGATAGCACACAAAAGCATTGCGGCTCACGCAATCCACGCCGAAGATGCTCTATATTATACATAAAGAAGACGGTGATTCATTCAGCCATGTACCTGGAACTACCCAATAAGCGTAGTGGATGATGATACGGCCGGCGCTGCGACCAGCGCAACTCACAGGTTCGGGAAGCATATTCAATCAGCGCAATCAAAGCGTGCCAGGCGCATGTGAAAGCATTACAACGTCAAGTCTAGACTACGAATTTCCTAGACATGTCCCCATTTCGAAAAATGTCCCGATGTTAGTGTCAGCTGTGTAAATTCACCTGCGAAACCTCTTGCACCTTGTTTTTTTAATTAATGTTGTTGTCCCTAAATTGGGTGTCCCGAAAAATTCAATCATTCTAGTTCTTCAGGATTTCTCTATTGCTTCCAGTTATTTATAAGACATGCTTGTAATCACACTTCCGTTCAACTGCAGATAATATTTTAGTCTTGCGATGCAATACTTGTGGTTTGCTCCGCCTACGTGTCGACGGCGTCTGAATCACTTGTGCTGTGAACTACCCATCATTCCTTAAAAATTGCAGGAGCTGTGAAAGCATCACATTCATTTCATGTGCATCAGGTGCATTGCGGCACTTACCACAGTGGTTCGCGGCAGGTATGCGTCTGCTTTCAGAAAAGTATTTAAAGTGAAAGGATGATTTTATCCCAATTATATGATTTCATTTTGATTCCAGGCACTCGCCTACAAAACATCAAAAGTTTTCCGCAAATCCATCCAAATATTGCATCGATGTGTTTGCCTATCAAGTCCCGCTATGCTGTACACACTCAGCCAATGCAAGAAACAAAAGCACTATTTTTTTGGTGTCCCTTTCAGATATTTATCGTTTTTCCTTCGAACAATATATGCGCTGAACATGTTCGGACACACCGATGTGTCTTCGAGAACCATTCATAAATATGCATTTATGCAAGAGCGCGGAGCTCTTGTTCTCCAGCCAGCTTTCACAATAGGCGAAGGAGCAAGGAGACAGGTTGAGCGAAAAGCCACTTGAGATGTTCCTAGCAATTTGTTTTTTTATGGTCGAGGATACAGCAGCATGTGTGTTGGTAGCCAGAAGATGTTAAACAATTTGATTTCAATAAAACCAAACTGAAAGTAATTCGAGGCCCCACTCACTGCCCTGCAGCATGTCTCGATTTCTTGGTTTTTTATGTCCAGATTCTGTCCAGATTGGGTAATGTCTTAGTCAAGGTATTTGGCACTCTAGTAACGTCCAATGGGCGTTTCTCCTCCTGCTCCCGGACAATACCGGCGCTGTCACGTGACCCAGACGCAATCGCTGGTGACCTCCCCCTTTTCTCCTTTTGATCGCTTGGCCTGTTTTCTTCCTCTTGCCTCCTGGCCCCTTCTCTTTCCCATATTTTTCCAATGATAACTCACAACGCCTAGTGCCCTTGAATGATCCCTAAGCTTTATCGCATTAAAACTCGGCACAAATACTTCTTCGTAGAAATATTTTTTTCTTACCATAATCCAATATAACCAATATGTCGGCGGCATGACTTTGTTAAGGCTAAGCCTATTGCTCGTCCTATACTATAAAAAAATAATAATCGATTATTTGTATTAGTGTGACTCAGCATCCTCCATATCTAAATTTTAATTATGGCGTTTTCCGGCAATAAAGTAATCAACTTTGAATCAATGTGATATGTATTTATTTCATTTCAATGGCTGTTGCTCTAAACGAAATAACTGAAAAATAAATACAGTAAAGTTGCGAAAGGAGGCATTAAGAAGAAGGACACTATGTTGTTGTTATAAAGACGAACAAGCACTTTTGTAGAAGACGCAACATGAATAAGGAAAGCTTTAGGAGTGAATCAGGAACATTTACTTACGAAAATGTCAGCAACAGACGCATTATTTGGGAGAACGTAAAACGCCTGTAGCTCTGGGCACCGAAACTATATTTGGATGAAAAGGAAAGTAACAATCATGAAAGCCATCAGCAGCAGAAGCAGACGCAATAAACGTCAGCTTATGTTTTTGAAATTTTTACTAAACAAATAATTTTCCGTAAAGTATTATTACTTTTAGTTCTGCGAGAAGAAGCTTTCAATCTCAATTTTTTTCCTGGTGTCCTTGTCAGCAAAGATGGAAGGTGTGTTATCCGGATATTGACATTTCAATACTTATATATATGTTATACCTGCGCCTAGTAGCCCACATAGGCTTCCAAATTGGCAGCTGCATCCCAAAAAAAAATATTGGAAAAAGTAGGTCACTAAAAGTTTCCTTTAAAGTTTATAGCCAGAAGTTAACTTATTTATTGAACTATTGTACCACAAATCCTGCCGCCTAATGATTACCACGTAACGCTGGGATAACGGTTTCACACCACGTGAACTACAGTGAAGTACAGCGTGGACTACAGAGCACTACAATTTTGATGAAAACAACATTGTGCAAGAGTACGGAGGACCAATTATGAGACTACTGAGTATGTGCGACATTTAGTAGCACACAAAAAATTGCTGAAACAAGTAAGAACCCACAAAAAGGCCGTATGAAAGTGAAGCCATTTTTGCGCTATTCATGCAAGGCCATTGCCGATTGAATTGAGCAGAAACAGTTCACAGGTACTCGTGTTCTTGAGTCCCTCGGATCACCGACATGGGTATTAAAAAAAGCCTTACGTACCCTGAAATGTTTACTCAAATCAGAACGGCATGCGTTTATAAGCTGTGGCGAAGTGATATGATGACCATTTTTTATGAAAATTAATGTGCAGAAGGCAAACTCGATTTAAGGAAAACGTGTCGTGAGTTCTATAGTGCTTGACGAAAAAATTTAGGCCTTACGTTTTGCATGACAAAACCACATTCTGATTATGAGGCACACCGTAGTAGAATACTTTTGGATCAATTATGACTCCCTGGAGTGGCCTAACGTGGATCCGAATCCAAATCTGGGAGCATTTTAACGCGAAAGCGTTAAAGGCAGAAAATCCGCAGAAAATCCGGCATCCGGCAGAAAATCCGCATAAATTCGCAGAAAATCCGGCATCAGCGTCGGCATGGGCGCGCTGGCGCCCGAAATTATCCCGAACTGCTGACGATTTTGGCTCTCCAATGAAACAGGCCTTCCGCGCAGCGCAAGGTGTTAGTGAACAAAATTGAATTTCTCCAAGTAAAATCCGTCACAAAATCGTGAAGGACGACTTAACCACAACCTACAGACATGATAGCATCAGATTGCAATTTGAATGTACGAGAAAAGGTAATTCTGTAGCGAGGAAACGCAAACACAAACTCCTTTTCCAGAATTACTACCATACCAACAGCGGCACGCAGAGGCGAAGGTGGAGAAAAAAGAAAGATGCAGTTGCCCGGAAGCCTGATAAGTAGCCAGGGATCTTCGAATGCTATCGCGTTCTACTCTTAAAGGCGAAGATTAAGCGCCCTCCAATATTTTTCTTTTGCATTTTGCTGCCATCAACTTGTGACCATCGTGGCCGGGATTGAACCTGCGACCTCCACCTCAGCTGTGTAACGCCATGGCCTCTAAGCTACATTAGTAGTTGGCTATTAGCCTTCATAGATTATGAAAAGGCATTTGATTCAGTAGAGATACCAGCAGTCATAGAGGCATTGCGTAATCAAGGAGTACAGGAGGTATACGTGAATATCGTAGCAAACATCTACAAGGATTCCATAGCTACCTTGGTTCTCCACATGAAGAGTAGAAAGTTACTTCAAGAAAGGGGTCAGGCAAGGAGACACAATCTCTCCAATGCTATTCACTGCATGCTTAGAAGAAGTATTCAAGCTCTTAGACTGGGAAGGCTTAGGAGTGACGATCAACAGCGAACATCTCAGCAACCTTCGGTTTGCAGATGACATTGTTCTATTCAGCAACAATGCAGACGAATTACAGCAAATGATTGAGGACCTTAATCGAAAAAGTGTAAGAATTGGGTTGAAGATGAATATGCAGAAGACAATGTTCAATAGCCTGGTAAGGGAACAATAATTCAGGATCGCCAGTCAGCCTCTAGAGTCTGTGAAGGGGTGCGTTTATCTAGGTCAATTACTCACAAGGGACTCTGATCACGAGAAAGAAATTTACAGAAGAATAAAATTGGGTTGGAGTGCATACGGCAGGCATTGCCAAATCCTGACTGGGAGCTTATACCACTGTCGTTGAAAAGAAAAGTGTACAATCATTGCATTCTACCGGTGCTAACATATGGGGCAGAAACTTGGAGGTTAACAAAGAAGCTCGAGAACAAGTTAAGGACCGCACAAAGAGCGATGGAACGAAAAATCTTAGGACTAACGTTAAGAGACAGGAAGAGAGCGGTGTGGATCAGAGCACAAACGGGGATAGCCGATATTCTAGTTGACATTAAGCGGAAGAAATGGAGCTGGGCAGGCCATGTAATGCGTAGGATGGATAACCGGTGGACCATTAGGGTTACAGAATGGATACCAAGAGAAGGAAAGCGCAGTCGAGGTTGGCAGGAAACCTGATGGGATGATGAAGTTAGGAAATTTGCAGGCGCAAGATGGAATACGCTAGCGCAAGACAGGGGTAATTGGAGATCGCAGGGAGAGGCCTTCGTCCTGCAGTGGACATAAATATATAGGCTGATGGTGATGATGATGATTAGCCATTGCTCTAATAACCTGTGTTAAATATTAGAGGAAGAGGACGACGACGGGGACTAGCTCGCTCAGCGGAAGCGGCTAGCTCAGTATCTCGCGCTTCGGGGCTGATTAGAACGGCCAGTATGGATATGTTGCACGGACCTGCAAGGTCTCCTGGGCAAGCCAAGAGTATCTTTCTCTCTTTTTGTGTGGCCTGCTATTGCCCAGTTATTGTTGATGCGCTCAGAGGAAATGTGCCATCCGCCAAAATTACGTATTTATTTCAAAGTAAATATAGCGCAGTAGCCACATAAGAGGATCATACTATATATTAGTTGTGCCAGGCTACAATCCGACCTCATTTCATTTGCTGCACTCATCTACAATTATATTTCTTATGACACACATCCATCACCTGATCGCCAGATTCAAATAATCTAGGTACCGGCACATTACTCGATCGCACCCAGGAAATGAGGCTGCCCACAATTATGCCCGAGGTTTTGTCAGCAGGCGGTGGGAGGCCTCGTCCTGGGTTCAGCGAGAGAGCAGCATGGTGACATTCCACGAAATTACTCTGCACTAGCGCGAATGTAAAAAAAAGTACCCCCTCCACATAAATCACCGGGTAAAGTGCAACAGGTGACCTGGAGACAGTTGCAGACTGGCTCATTTGCCAACCCTTGCAAGTATTCGCTAATACATCGGGGCTGCTTCGCACCTAAATGCGAAAACTGCGACGCCCATAAAGCGGACCTGACACATATATTCAGTAACTGCCCCACGCAAAAGCCTAGGACGGAACTCCAGCTTAATAACACTTCGGACGGGGAAGTAGCGGTTTCTAGCTCGAATCCCGCGTTCCAGCTACGGACCGTCAACTGGGCTTTGGAGGTCGCCGAAAGTCAAGGGCTTACGGCCACCTCACACCGCCTGGCAGAAGAAAGAGCCCAGTAATTCAAATAACTCTACATCTGACAAAAATAAGGTTTTCCCTCCTCCTCTTTATGACACACCGCACAATTTTCTCATCACGAGTTCAAACGTGAGTGAGAAGGATATTAGCTGCATGAGAAATCGCAATGCTTAGTCGTCCAATTAGCAAAACCTCCGGTGGAAAATGATTATTGCTTAACCGAGAGCGCATGAATTGGCCTGAATTTTGCAACAAATTCACGAAGCGAGTACACAAGTCATGTTGTTTATTAGTAATCATGACGGTACCAACTTACTCAAAATATTTTTTTCTGTGTGAGTGAGCTCCTCAGGAAAGTAATATGGGTAATGGAATATGTTTACTAAGAAACACGAGTACAAAATAGTTGCGTGTTTAATTTTATTACCACAAAGAACAACAGAATGTCTGCGACAGCGAGAGAAAAGGACGTTGGAGAGCTCCTCCGTAAAAAGTCTAGCTACGTGCATTCCTGAGCACGTTACAAGAGTGTTATCGCGTTATGCTCCATCGAGATAGAGCTGCTACTGATTAAAACAGACACGACTATTTTGCGCTCAGCAGCCAAACTTCATAGTCTCCAAGCCACCGCCCACGGTGGTTGCAAAGGTAAAGGTGCCGGTGTCCCCAGCGCGGCACAATCAATGAAAATGACGAGCTCTCAGTGAATGAAAATACCTCGATAATGGATAAATGTTAAGCTCTGCTGAACAGCAGGATCGCAATATTTGTTTCACCTAATTTACGGAAATTCTAAAACCAGAATTATCTCAATCTTCTAACTGAAAGCACCACGCTGTGATTTACCCATTTTAGCTCAGAATGCGATATTTGCTGCCTGCGGAGTCAAATTTTAAGGAACTCGTATAAAAAGGCCCTCTCTATTTCAACAGAACAAAGCGTACCTGTTGCTTGTGCCTATATTTCTGCAGTTTCGTCGCGGAATATCGACGCTTTATTGATGTTATTTCTTTTTTCCTAACATGCATATCTGTCTCCAAAGCTGTGACTGTAAACCCACTTCAAAGCGCACACCACTAAGTTGAAGCCACAATGGCTGCTCTATAGACAACGAGAAATTCTTTGGATTTCATTCAAATTTTTGCCTGACGCATGATCTGCATGGCACACCGACATTAAGATGTTCCGTATTCTGACGAAACAAAAGCATTTATAGTTCGAGTTTCACAGTAAATTCCTGCCTCACGTTCGCCATGGAGAGGCAGGTTACAACATGCCGTCCACCATGCTATTTTATCGCAGATGGATAAGGAAATTTGACGTGGAATGGATGTTTAAACTGCTCAACGTAGGAGTTCGTGTTCCTTCGAAGAAGCTGTCACTGTCATCTTCCTCAAAGCTTAAAGACGTCCCACCGAAATCACGGAGAAGCAATATTCATTAGCTAAAAGCAGACGTATAATTAGTAACAACGAGTTCATTTCAATAAACCGAAAGCGGGCTCACTTTTGCACTGTGCGACCTTTATTGGTGTGCTCCAATTCTGGCTGGCATAAGAGACAGTCTACGTTGGCAGCTCAGAAGCCCGCTTATAGCCCAAGTAATGAAACCCATATGAAACCGTCTGAAGGACAGACGAACGGACGGACGGAGGGCGTCCGGATGCTATGAGCGTCCCCTTCGGAATGGGGCGGTGGATTGCGCCACCAAGCTCTTATTATATTGCCGAATGTCCTACCCGTCATCGAAAAAAAGTACGAAGAATTTCCATTACCAAACTTTCTGAACCTCTATTGGGTACTTTGTTTTTGTACGCCTCCGTTGTCAAGTTTCCCTACTTTTCTTCATCCAATCTTCCAATCCCCTCTTACAAATATTCATCGGGGACATGTTTACTTTCCTCCTGCTCTCGCTGAACCCAAGGACTTCAATGAGGCCACATGAGCCTACACAGACCACGGGGCAGATATCTTCACATTCTAATAGAACATGCTCCATCGTTTCCCTAGCTTTACCGCAGCAAGCCCATGCCTCTTCTTGCTTATTGTACCTCGCTTTATAAATGCGCGTCCTAAGGCATCCTGATCTCGCTTCTAAATGTAAAGAGCTTACTATTGAGTTATCATAGATTGTTTCTTTCGTGATTTAGTTTTTTTTCTCTAAATGAGTTACTTATGGCAGGTTTCTTTTCCATTGCCGCCACCCATGTGATTGTCTCAGCCTCTCTGACTTTGCGCTTGACAGTCTTTGTTGCCATATTACTTAGTACACCGATCGCGTACTTGCTGGTACGCTTCCTAGTTCGTTTCCTCCACTGAGAATCAATATTTTTCCTGTACAAACATCTGAACATCCTGACAGCCCATTTACTTACTTCCATATTCCTCAGTCGTAGTTCAAACATATTCAATTTTATTTTGAGCTTCCCTTACTGCAAAACTTCTCTAGTCCATATCACCCTGCACATCTCTATTTGCAGTCTTCCCGTGAGCGCCCAATGC
>NC_051162.1:102156220-102338469 GCF_013339745.2 Dermacentor silvarum | reverse complement strand
CACACCCCACCGCTACCCATGTCCTCACGGACTCGCGTGCCGCAATTTGGGCCTACTAAAGTGGCAATGTGTCTAAAGAAGTAGCGCGTATACTACTAGCGAGCTCAGAAGAGAGCAAGCGATGCCTCTCTTGGTTCCCCGCTCACATGGGGAAAGACTTTCACCCGCAAAAACCGAACCTCAATGAAACGGCCCACGACCGTGCGCGAGAACTTGTCCGCCGCGACGGTCCCACGGCTTCCGAGGGGCTCGACATTCAGTTTACTCGCTTGACGTACCCGCTTGACGTGCGCGTGCAGGTGCTGCACCTCGCACTCAGAAGACGGCGCGCGGTCCGTTTCTCTCTCTGATCCCCACTGGGCTTAGCTGCTGCGCGCGCCTGCTGGCCTTGGTGGTCGCTGCTCCTTCCTCGGTCTCCCGTCGCGCAGGGCGTCCTTTGCATGCGGCGACCTTGATTTCTGAGCAATATCGTTCAAATGATTACAGTCTGCACCCAACAAGCTAACGTAGAAACTGTGAAAAATCAATACCCCACGCCAAGTTAACGGCAAAACTCGATAACATACCCCTCAGTAAAACTCGAAAACATTACTCGCAGCGCAAAACTCGAAGGAACGCTCAGCTGCGTTCAATCGGACATTAATGGCGTCGCATTCACAACTCATAAGAAGGGCTTAGGCGTCCTTAGATTTTTTTTAACCACACAATGACCATTATCTTCAGCATAATTTTGATAACTCAAAATAGGAATTATTTCGCTGAACTTCCGTGTAGATTGATCTGCGAACTATTTTATGGCTTCTCCGTTTCATATCATAGATTGGCAACATACGTTCCAAACTTCATTCCGCCGAACTGTGGGATACAACCATTTGCATACCTACCGTCGGCTAGCCCCGTGGTTTTCAGAGTGGCTCCAAGCTGAGCAGCAAAGTCTCCCACGGCTCGGCCGTGGTTACGATGCGTGTAGTGTTAGTGCGGTGGCTGTTGGTGGGTGTAGCTTTCGGGCATGCCCAGATGATGTGATCGAGGTCAGCGCGGGCCTCGCAGGCTTTGCAGAGTGGGTAGTATGCATCGGGGTAAATTCGGTGGTATAGCACGGGGTTTGGGAAAGATCACGTCTGAAGTACTCGTCAAGGGGTGGATTGTGATTTATTCAGTGTTTTGTGTGCTGGTGGGTAGCGTAATCGCCCTCTGCAGTAGTGGAAGAGGATTTATCTGAATGTGACCATGCGGTCGCGCGCGTGACCGCGGTGCAGAACTAAGGGCTCGTCCGGATCGGAAGACGCTGGAGACGAATGATGCTCCTGGTGTGCGGCATCGTGGGCGGCTTCGTTTCCAGCCAGACCCGAATGACCAGGGGCCCAGATGATCTGTACGCGGCGTTGCCTTGAGGCGGGAATGCCGGAGAGTATTTTCTGTGTTTGGGGTGCTATGAGTCCTCTTGTGTAGAAGAGTAGCTCTGGGCCGTCCGGATGGCCGAAGACGCCGCCAGAAAGCAAGGGCTGGCCGCCGTCTGAGGAAGGGGGGGCCTGGGGGTTAGTCTCCCAACCCCCGCCGCCCCCAGACCCCATCATGGACACAATAAAGTTTTATCTCTCTCTCTCTCTCACTCTCTCAGAGTGGCTGCAGCATCTAGGCGTTGGTGCACAGATGCAAACAAACTCTTCTTCAACTTCCTCGCTAACGAACCTGCACGCAATCGCGGGTCCTTGGGCCCCCGGGCCCTCCCTGAGATATGTGAGCACAGCAGCGCTGACAGAAATTGCGCGGCCGCTGGATAAAAAAAAAGTTGCAGTGGCTTAGCTCGGCTATGCCAGGATATACGTAGCGTTAGCAAAGGTTCAGCTGATTATTCTTAGCTTTCCTGGTTGTCTCCTACGCAAAACCGCTAATTGCCACGCAACTACTTCGGGATCCGATGAGTCAAGCTTCTCCGTTCTTCTGCGCTGTTGAGCAGCATTTGCGCTCTCCTTCTCCATGGCTATACCACACTGGCAAACGCCAGTCAGAAGCGCAGCGGCTCCAGCGCAGTGTCAGACGGCGACTGCACAGCGAGCGCGCACCGGCGCCAGTGCGTCTACCACGGCTACGACGTCACTCCTCTGGAATGCGCAGACCGGCGGCGGTGAGTCGCGCGCGGCAGCGGCGGAGTGCGCGAGAGGTGCCGGCTCCGGTGGCTCCGGTGCGCAAGCCGTGTGACATCACTGATCCTTGCGCATGCGCAGCATGGCTGTTGATGTGCCGCGCGAAACGGGCTTGGCTAGGCCAGTGTAGCTAACGCTACAAAAGGTGCGGCCTGCTGCGTCACGTCGCCCTGAATGGGCGAGCGCGTCTCGGCTAAGTTGACAGTTGCGGCCGCTGTTTTTGGTGAGGGCGCCACTGCTAGGGTACGCAAGGCAAACGCCGGTTCGTGCTACAATGTGGTTGCCTCAGGATTTGTGCGCGTTGATGTGCTTTTTCGTGCGCATTTCCGCGTGCTTTTTTGTGTGATCGTGTGTGCGAGCAGCTTGCCTCATGTTTCTTGTGCTTGAGTACGGTTCTCTGGGGTGCGCGTGTGTGGCAGACGGTTTTTTCTAGCGGTGTGATGCCGCGAAGCTGTTGTGTGCCACTGTGCAACTCGAACGCGAGAAGAGGCGCTACTGTGAAGTGCCACGAATTCCCCTGCGATCTACAGTGTCTGGAGGCGCGGCTGAAGAATATTTCTCGCCAAGGGCCGTCAGGGAAAGGAAGCAAGTGAGAGCCAAGCGACAGGTCGCTGGCAGGTTCATTACATTTTACTGAGAATGACTGTAAAAAGAACACGAACATTGGGCTTGTGCTTCCGACTGCGGTCCCGACTGCGTTTCCCGGTTATCCAAGGTACATGAAAAAAAAAAGAACGCGCAGCCCAGGAAACATTTTTTTCGAGCCCAGGAAAAACAGCGGCCGCAACTGTCAACTCAGCCTAAAGTCCCTCAAGGGACCTTAACTCAGCCGAGACGCGCTCGCCAACTAGCGGCGACGTGACGTAGCAGGCTGCACCTTTTTTAATGTAAAAAGAGCCACGAATGGATTGATCAACTCCGGGCTGTCCAGAAGGTCGACGATGCGGCGGTGAGGCTTGGCCTTCCCGTTCCAACATGGGAGCAGCTCGCAGTCTTGCCCCTATAAAAACGGGCTGAAGATTCTTCCGACTACCTACCTAGTGGCCGTGCCACTACCAGCGCAGAGCGAATATTGAAACGTGCGATCGGAGTTCGGTTGAAGAGAACAACGAAGCTGGGCTGGATCAAGTGCGGCGCCGTGGACTGTTTTCGCTGAGCGATACCTTTGCGATCATCATCTTGTAAATAAACGCGATCCATCGTTTTGAAGTCGTCTTGAAGAAACACGTAAACCCACTCCCGATTATTCGTAATAGAGCACTTCTTTTCATTTCATGTGAGTCGAGCGGGCAGCCTTCATGGAGAGCATTGAGGCCCACTCTACAAAAGATTGGCACTCCTAGGGCAGACTTTTCACATGTGCGGTAATCCGCACTTTTAATAATGACTTTAATATTCAACCTGTAATGTGCAGCAATAAAACGCGTAATTTACGGCCTGATTAGAGTCACTATCGCGCGTACAAACGCGGCTGTGGCAACGCTTCTCCGTGAACGGCTGTACCCGAGCAGTGGCGCCAGAGCGGGCGCGAGGAGACCTAGGCCCGAGACGCCGTTTCGGTGCCACGCAACAGGCCGCACCTTTTTTTTTATTTTTTTTTTATTCAGTGGCCGTGGTAGTTGAATCCACCCCTGCCGCAGCGTGTTTTTATCTGGCTTTCACGTAATTATCTTTCAGGCAAACTCTAACCACCTTTTCACAGAATATAAGTGGTCAAGCAAGAACACGTAACAAGAACACGTCATTGACATACAGCCGACGGCACATAAATAAAAGAAGCACTTAATTTTACCGCCTGCTTTCGAATTCGGAGTAAGTGTAAATTTCTTTTAAATCCGCCATTTTTAAAAGACATTTGGTCTCATTTCTCAGCTGTCGTATGCTAAATGCGACAAGCTGTTTTCAAATTTTTCTAAATCTGTTAAAGAAACTTACTTTGTTGGACAGACCTACCGACACTCCATATAGCAAGGCAGAAGAAGAAAGCAGGGACATTGGCTGGATTCATCACGAGGCACTAACAAAGACCATAACGGGCGACGAACACACTTCGCTTGATATATACTTTTGCCATCAATTGACCATAAGTCTCAAAAATAGCTTTTCTTCTCTTTTTCTTTTTTATTTTAAATTGGCAGTGTTGATCGCGCTTCTAGTCGCCCTGCTGACGTCAAAGGCAACGCAGACATTTCCTGCTTCTTGAAAAGTAGCCATAGACACCATCTGTCTGCGAGTATTTCCCATGAGTATTGTTCCGTCCTTCCTCGACATAAATACCAACATGTACTTTTAGTTACGTCGGGCAGCAGCAAACACGGGCGCCAACATGTTTTCTACTTTAGCAAAATGGCTCGATCTTATAAAAAAAACTGAATACGTGCTGCTACATCCAAGTCAAAGATCAGCTTACGCTGACATAAACCTCTGTTGATGCGCCATGCAATCGTCGTGGGCATCTTTGCGAACGTGTTGATATATCTGTTTAACATATCAAACACGTGATGTGTCTGCTTGTCTGTAAGCTGCTGCATATGAGCGGGTCAATTTTCTGTCTACAAATATAACGTGTTTCCTTTACTTCGTGTGACGGGTTTTATCCAAAGCCTTATAATTATCATTGTTATTGCGTCTTAATATAGAAACGCTTCACTGAACGACACATTGTCACAAAGGCTGAGAGGGCCTTTCACCCAATCAACGTCTTGTTTTTGATTTCTCTTTTGCACAGCACCAACTGGCATATTATAGAGGAATTGATGAATGCAGTACATGCAGGGTGCGAGCCTGTCACGAATTCTGTGCCCTCTAAAATACACAGAAGAAAATAAGGAAGAACACTTTAATGCGTGATAACTCTACTCTGAGTCGTCCTTACTTGTGGAGGGGGCGCTCAATACGGGCGGATTGGCGATGGGTACGATGGCTCCTTGGATGGGGTGGAGGCTGCGCACCAGGAGGATCCTAATATTTACGCAGTACAGATGGGGGTGTGAATGGTCCTCGAGGATGCTATGCCGCGGCTGTATTCTGGGTAGTAAAGCAAGTATGTGCGAATGGTCCGCCGTGACCAAGAACGGCAGTATAAGTATACAGGATTACAAACGGCGCAAAATTTAGCCTGCTCTCTCTGAATAACCATAACTGACGCCGAGGTATAATTTAGAGAATCAAGGGAAACAGTGTGCAAAATTTGCATGGGAACTTACAAGCGTGTGCATAAATTACAGCTTTCACTGCGTCTCTGCAAGTTCTCGAACGAACTTGCAGAAACTGCGTCTTGCAGAAACTGCGTCTTGCAGAAACTGCGTCTCTGCAAGTTCTCGAACGAGTATTACGGCAGCTATGCGCTTTGTTACCCAGTGTACAAAGACAACCCTATCTCAACCGAGTTCTCGTTTGGAGAAAATGCCCCCCGCTGCTACGTCTTAACGGAAACGCCCCGTCATGAAGTGCGTGACGCTATTTAAATGATGGCACAGCACGCATAATACGGATACGGCACGTCGCGGCGGAGCCTTGCCGGACAATATCAATGATAAATATTAAATGCGAAGAATTTCTTGGCTAACATTTGCTACTTTGACAGTATCTATCTATCTATCTATATATCTATCTATCTATCTATCTATCTATATATCTATCTATTTAGCCACCTACTTCTTTGTGCTCTCA
Organism: Dermacentor silvarum; assembly: GCF_013339745.2. Lineage (NCBI taxonomy): Eukaryota > Metazoa > Arthropoda > Arachnida > Ixodida > Ixodidae > Dermacentor > Dermacentor silvarum. The sequence goes on along the minus strand of NC_051162.1, from coordinate 102,332,650 downwards.
TGGTCGTTTCGTTAACTTGGTATGTACTAAAATTGGCGTACTGGGACAAGAGTATATGACGAACATAAATGATATGTCATGACATGAATATCATGACATGCCTGTCATTTAGGTCATGAAACAGCTGCCTATATCTTGGTGCTCTCTTGGTCGTTTCGCTAAATTGGTAGGTACCAAAATTGGCATAGTATGACAGGAGTGTATAACGAACGTGATTGACAGGTCATGACATAAATGTCATGATATGCATGTCATCTAGGTCATGACAATGACCCAGCGAAAAATATAAACACTCAAAAACCACTGAAATGGGTTCGGACGTAGGTACTAAGTGAAGGAAATACTAAAGCATGCTGTAGAAGTTTTAGTCATGAGCATGACCCAGTAAAAATGACAATAACTCAGCGCAAAAAGATTAACACTCAAAAACCACTTCAATGGGTTCGGACGGGGGTACTAAGTGAAGGAAACATTAAAGGATGGGGTAGAAGTTATAGTCATGAGCATGACTCAGCAAAAAAGACAAGGACTCAGCGCAAAAAAAAGAGTAACACATACACGCCACTTAAATAGCTTCTGGCGTGGGTACTAAGGGAAGAAAACACAAAAAATAGTGGTAGAAGTAATAGTCATCAGCATGACTAAGGCTTTCGCCTTACGGTCTCTTAGGTGTAGCTAAAGGGACTCCTGAGGCCTCATGACATGAATGTCATGACATGCGTGTCATGTAGGTCATGAAAGGGCCGCTTACGTTTTTGTGCTATCACGGCCGCATTGTTGAGTTTGTAGGCTGCCCGCACACTGCTTCGCATAACATCGATTCCCACAAGGCGTGGTATTTTCCGCCTTTCTCTACAGTGACGTTCAGTTTCATACTTCGTCGAGCGTTTCGTCAGGGGCTGTTTCCGTCTTATATGATACCACGGCGGCCTTTTCTGCGTGCCCGGCATGTTCCTATGGATATTGCATGATTGGAGCGTAGATATTCGGTGATGAATATTGCGAGTTATTTGGGCTTTTGACGATTTATAAAAAATGAGGAGCATTAAAATATTAGGTCCTCTCACAAAAGAGCGCGTAATCCAAGCGCGCGCCGAATGTCACGCAAGCCAGCGAAAGATCACGCCGGCCCCGCGGCAACTTCAACAGAGGGGGAGAGCGCATACGCCTCAAACAACAAGGCGAACAACGGCGCCTGGACGTCTAGAAGAGCCTCGACGAAGCGACGTTAACCAGAGAGAGAGAGAGAGAGAGCGCGCACGCGCGCGCCGAGACACCTTCTCACCCGGAGAGTCGAGAGAGATAACTACAGCGTGAGCGTGCGCCAACAGTATGAGTCATCAGCCCCCCCCCCCGCCCCCTCCTCGACAACACTCCGACAACGGCGGTCGAAGTTACGAGAAAAGCCTCGAAGATTCCCAGGCTTTGTCCATGCTTCGAGATCACGACACCGATAGGAAGGTTCGAGAACGCCTGTGGAAGCTATATAACCGCCGTGCGAGAATCGTCAGGGGGAGTTCAGTCCGCCAAATGTCAAATGTTTCAAATGTGGGCGAACTGGGCACAAAGCTGATACATGCCGCAACGGAGAAAAAGAAGTTCCCCAGGCATCCTGTGTGTATGCCCCGCCAAAACATCAAGAAGACATAAACGCCGACTTTGTAGAACTACGAAACGGAAAAATAATTCTAGTCGTTAATGCGGTGATGACACAACGCCCCGAATTCCACGATAAGGGAATGCCCGTGCTTGCCGGGAAAATGGCAGACAAACAAATCACGGTGTAACGAGATACCGGCACCAGCACAGTGATCATACGGAGGGACTTGGTCAAAGACAGTGAGCTCGCGGGCGAAACCACGTTAGTTTACCTGATCAATGGTATGGCTAGGAAGCTTCCCGAAGCTAGGATTGAGGTCGAGACCCCCTATTACAGTGGGAATGTCACTGCGCTTTGCATGGACAGCCCACAGTATGACCTGATTCTAGGAAACATCAAGGGAGTTCGCGCCGCAGACGATCCGAAGCCTTTGGAAGAAGAGTCCAAGATCAAACCATCGACGATTGAAGAGCCACGCGGAAAAACATCAACTGCTGACGAGAACAACGCGGCAGCTGTCTTCCAAGCTTGAGCGAAGACTCCGGCAAGGCCTTTCCAGCTCCCTTCCACGCCCGATTCCGAAAATAAACCGACCGGGACTCATAGCCACAATCCGAAACCCTACCATCGAAAAACCAAGGACAAGAAATTTAAATTTAAAAACCATTGACGATTATGCATGGTGCAAAGCGTTTTGATTGAGTGCACCTAATGTTTATTTATGCATCATGGACAGAGTGTTTGTTTGTGTACTGTAAACTACCCTGTGAGACTTTTGTATACTTCTTCCACATGTTCTGTTTCATAAGTTTGCCTTGTTACGCGAGATATGTGTTTTTGTATAGTACAAGTGTAATTGTTACGCGAGGGATGTGTTATTGTCTAGTTCAAGTGTACCTGTGTGACTTGTGTTTGTACTCGATATATCGCGAGTGAAGTGATGTGTGAATTGTTATGGACTGATTTATGAACTTACGGACTCGTGTGTAGTGGACTCTTGTGCGCACTTCTTTTGTGTTTTCTTGAATATTAGTGCATATTATTAGTGTCACAAACGAGCGCGTAATCCAAGCGCGCGCCGAGTGTCACGCAAGCCAGCAAAAGAACACGCCGGCCCCGCGGCAACTTCAACAGAGGGAGAGAGCGCATACGCCTCAAACAACAACGCCAACAACGGCGCCTGGACGTCTAGAAGAGCCTCGACGAAGCGACGTTAACCGCAGAGAGAGAGCGCGCGCACGCGCGCGCCGAGACACCTTCTCACCCGGCGAGTCGAGAGAGATAACTACAGCGTCAGTGTGCGCCAACAGCATGAGTCATCGCCCCACCCCCTCGACAACACTACGACAACGGCGGTCGAAGGTACGAGAAAAGCCTCGAAGATTCCCAGGCTTTGGCCATGCGACTCCGAGAGGAAGGTTCGAGAACGCCTGTGGAAGCTATATAACCACCGTGGGAGAATCGTCAGGGGGAGTTCAGTCCGCACCGGCGAAGTGATGTAACGTGAAGACCAAGCGTCTGCGGAAGAAGGGGATTCCCCGGCAAACTAGTCGACGAGTTCATCGAGCGTCTGCATTTCCAGAAGAAGTTCCTTCTTCGAGATTTGCCCCGAGTTTCGCTGAGATCGCGCAACTCCAGAACCAACCAGCACGGGTGAATACGATTGGACACTTAGTGTTCCTTTTCATTTTGTACTTACGTGTTGGACTCTTAGTGCTTGTCGTGAATTATTTTCTTGTGTTTGTTAATAGCCATCTGAATTGTATTGTGTTGTCTCTAGCCTAAGTGTACACGTGTGTGTGTAACTGTCTTGAGCGAAGAATATATTTTGTTGTGTTTTGACAACTCTGGACTCTGACTCGGTCTTTGGACAGCAACCGGCGTTCGCTGGCGCACCAGAGGGCCCATTCTTAATTGTTCTTGCTTTCGTGGGATTATTTTCGGAAGCTGATAAGTCGGCTTTGGAATTTGGTCCGGCGTCTGCGCCTCGTTCACAGGGTCGGTGACAGCTCCCAAGTTTATCATTAAAAGCTATCCCCAAGGCTCCAATCGAAAAGTTATTTAAACATTTCAGTTAAGCAGTCTCCCGAAACTAACGTTATTAGACGCAAATTATAGCCACCTTCTCAGAGACGCTGGACTTCCCTATTGCAAAAACCAGCGTCTTCCAGTGCCTTCCAGTGTGAAACCAGCGTGTCTTTTGACACTGGATCGCACAGGGAACGCTGGCTCTCGCATTCGCTCGCAGGGACTTGGACACCGGTGATCACTTGGACACCGGTGAGATCGCTGGAGAAGTACGGGGTCACACTGGACGAGACGCTGGTTTCACTGCTATGACGCTGGCCGCACTGGTGTGCGCTGTACACGCGCTGGTTGTCGCTGGAGTTCGCTGGCTTGTACTGAAAACTGCGCAGGTTGGGTTTGTGCCGCACTGCTTCCATTACGCAAGGAGTATAGGCGCTGTTCAATGTTAAATGCTTGATACAATTTTATAGGCAATTACTAGTCTCCCGTCCTAAATAACGCAATAAATTTGACTGCCATAAATGTGTGTTTCGTGCCGCTCCATGGAATAATGGTGCGTGAGCTGCCCATGCATATGCGACACTGAAGATCACTTTCGTTTTGTGCATTACCGTTTTGACTGGTGCGGATAGCAATATCCATGAACGAAAATACGAAAATACAGGTAACGTTTTGTTTTCTAGGAGTGTGTACGCAACCGATGACTGTGAGTTGTCGCTGTGGTGTGCAGTCGACACGAAACCCAGCAGTCGTTCAGACGCGTTCCTGCCGCTGATTGATATTATCGCACTGATAACAAAGCTGAGGCAATTCGTGCGCTTCCAACTTACCTTAGTGCACTAAACAATAATAGTTAAATGGTTCTGAAGCTAAAATGCAAACATTTTAGCATTCACCAGGTACCCGCGTCAAGATCGTTCACTTCCCGCAAAGATTAGATCTACCGTACCCGCCGAGTCCATCTACACTTTATCGGCCCGTCTGGGCTTATGAATCAGCACGTCTAAGGAGGACAAATCACTCAATATTTCAGCTTTCCCATCGGTGTTTTTAAACAGACCGTTCTTTCGTGTGTACAGTGTCAGCACAACAAGCGATGAGCGCCGAAGTGACGCGTTATAAACATACGTATATCTGCTGTCGCCGAAGGCTTCCAGCCGCACTAACCGACGCTTCTCTGGCAGAGGTATGTGACTGCAAATATGTGTGCATTGAAACGCAATGTCGAACTAAGGAAACGTTGCATTTCATTTGTGCGAAGAACATGGAACGGCTGTCAAAATCGACAGTAACAGCCCGTACAAAATCCCAGATAGGCGGTTCATTTAAGAATTTTTTTAACTTAAAATACCAATCGTAAACGCAAAACAGTTTTGCAGTACTTCCAGGCATTCTATTTAACACAGACAACAACCTTTTATTTCTGATAGAGGTGTAAGCTTTAGTTGCGGGGCGATAGCACACCTGCCATGTCTGTGCAAGCCAAGTCTGTGCGAAACTGAAACTGCGTCTCCGTGTCTACATGGCAAATTATTGATCGTTCATCATGTACCGGCGCGACGAGTTAAAACTTGGCTCGAACGACAAGGCATATTTTGTGCCGTGGGGAGTTAATTGTCTTTTGTGCAGGAAACCAGAGAAAGTAGAGCATGTTGGAACGTGTTGACTGTTGGAACGCTGTCTTCTATTGGGATGTGCTTCAAAGGACACTGCAGAAGGATCTTCCAATAGACGCGCATGGCATAATATTTCTCTCTGTTCAAGGAAATGGCGTTTTCTATGATGCACTTAGGCTTCTCGGTCTTATAGCATATGGTGGTCACGTATGGATTTCTAAAACGCTCATCCCCAAGCACGATCAGTTAACGCACATTTTGTTGAGAATGTCACGAAACTCAAAGATGTGCTGAAACACCAAGGCGCTGCAGAGGAAGTGCTTCAAATATGGAATGCCCTTACACAGTTGAAAATTCATATTAAATGCAACTAGCCTTACAAAGGCTGATGGATGTGTTGCTAAATATGGCAATAAAGAAAAAAAAACAGCATGGCGAAGTGGTAAGTTTCTGTGCTTAGGATCCATAGGTCAGACGATCGGATCCTGTCGTACCTTTCTTAACTTTTTTCTCGTTTTTATTTCATTGAAACACTCTATGAGGCTTTCTGTATTAAAAAATTATCTGTTAGAGTAGTTTGCGGCCGCCTGGAACTGTTGCAGCGGTTTATGGATCACGAGGAGATGCATTTTCCATGGCGGTGCTATGCCAGCTATGCGTGCTACAGGCGTCAGGGCATGAGTGGAGCAGACAGCAAAACGGATAGGCAAGCAGGCGCCGTTGCTGTAGGAACTGTAGCAACGACGAAGAAATTACAGACCCGCGCGGCGCCGACCCACCACGGCACCCGCCCTTGACGACACCGACGTCACGCACGCGAGCCAATCAGGAGGCGCACGCCTGTGCCTAGCGACAGTGACGTCACGACACAGAGGAGACCTATCAGGAGGCCGGAAAGCTGTGACAGTTTCTGCTAACGGCAGATGACCTGTGCAGATGAATATTGCGTACTTTCCGCTCAATGACCCAGTGTGAACAAACTGGTTGCGCTTTATGCGTTACGCTTACGATCCATGCGAACGATTCCAACGTAGCGCACGTAGTCGGAACGCCGCTGAAATTATGATGGTTCTATCAGGGGGATGTGCAGAGCATGGACGGACGATGCTGCCGCATTATCTCTCGGCAGCGTCTCCCGTTTTACAGCATAAGCTGTTATGGGCTCATTACAATAGCCATTTCGGTTCGCGATGGTGTCCGCCGCCGCCTCCGCCGCTGCCGTTGGCGACCGTAACCGCTATCGCCGGAAATTCGAAAAAAGTACCCTGTTCCTGCCGAGATCGAAACTGCGTCCGCTACGTGGGAGCCAGATACTCTACCACTGAGCCACGCAAGCGCTTGCTATTAAGCGGCGGAAAAATGAGTTATAAAAGCTCCCCAGGCACGCGCACAGGCCCAGACGACCCGAGCCTCCGCCATTATGGTGGTGCCATCTAGATATGGCACCTGCAAACGCAGCGTGCGCAGGCGCCGACGACGAGGTGCGATTCAGACGAGGCGCGCCATAAAAAAACGAAAAGCACGATCTGCAGCCTCCGCCAGTATCGTGGCGCCATCTAGCACACCTGCCATCTAGCAAGGTGCCTGCAAACGCAGCGTGCGCAGGCGCCAACGACGAGATGCGACTCAGACTAGGCGCGCATTCAACGCGATTCCGATGTGAGATGTGCGCCGCCACGTATTCTGGATACCTCTTCGGTACACGTACGGTGGCCTCTCCACGCAAGGTACGAACTGCTACTGTAGAAGCGAATCATAACGCTTCGTACGCGGCTACAACAAGGCATATATAATCGGGCTCAGCAGACTGCTGTGCTGAGCGCATTACACGCTGCAGCTCGCCGTCGACGCCGGACGGACAGTTCAGTTCGTTCTCGTCAAAACAAGGCAAAGAGACTTTGTTGCGAAGACCCTCGTGTGCGTGGTGCCGTAATTGGAGCTACTCTTGAGCCGCTCCACCGGCTTACGCTGTGACTGTGCTGCGTGTGCCTTGCAGGCCTCTGACTTCTTTTTTAGGGGCGAAGGTCCTTAGGGCGTGGGTCTGTCCTTCCTCCGATGTAGTATGTAGCCACCTGTAGTTTTATGAAGTGCTTGTAGTTTTATGAAGCCTGTAGTTTTATGAAGCCACCTGTAGTTTTATGAAGTAGTATGTAGCCACCTGTGTTTTATGAAGCGGAACCAGATGGCGTTCCGGTTCCGCTTCCACTTCCGGTTCCGGTTCCACTTGCGTTCGGTGCGAACGCGGGCAAAACGCCGACGGCGTCGACAACAGTTCCGCGCGTTGCTGGCGCTGCTGCATGTCCAAGTTTATACAGCTAATAAAACTACCTTGAGTCGACCCCATGGCTGCTTCGCATATACTCAGGGTTCCCCTACGGGAAGATGGTGTAATTTTCTCTGTCGTTCCCGACGCGCGCTCTCTTTATCTGTCGTCCGTAGCTGTGGTTTACCCGAATGATTCCCCGGTGCTTCGCCCACTCATCATCATTCACTTCGTGGATATGCTGTGATTTTTTCAATAATGCTTCGAACAATTAAAGTTTTCTCTTTACTAGACTGCTCTGCTCGAAAGCTCCGTTCCCGGAATTGGTTCGGAACGGTTCCTTCGATTCGTTACTGTTCGGGTTGCGTTCGAAAATGGCGGAAAAAATACGGGTTCGTTTCGGTTCCGCTTCCGGTTCGACGCCCTGCCTCTAGCCCAGAAGGCCAACACGGAAGCCATTGCGCCACGGAAGCATGCACCGACACGTGGCTTAGAACGTCCTTATCAATTTCTGGCGGGCAAGTCAGCGCATTGAGACGCCTGGAGCGTTTCAACGCCGCTCGCCAACAGGACATCGCGCGCGAAGCAAACATGCAACACGGTGGGCGTCCCGCAAGTCGTGCGCCTTTTGGTGCAGCGGACCGTGGGCGTAAATGTTGAAGTATCCGCTACTTTTACAACAGGCACAGATACGACTGTTACGACGCCACCAATGCGCGCAGTAGTCTTGATTTGCATCTTCCGCTAACGGGGCTTCCGGTCTCCTGAGATTCCTCGATTAGTAAACTAGCGAGCCCTAGTCTATGGCGAGCTGGCGACGTCATTCCATGCTGCTGCATAGTGCAGGGTGTAAGCGACGTCATTCCACGGTGATTTTGTGCGTGTGCGCGTGCTTGTGCACGTGTGCCTGTTTCAGTGTATGCTTTTTGAAGTTATGTGCAGGGTGTAAGCTTCTTCGCTCTGCAGTGATGAGTTGCTGATCGAAAAAGCGCACCAAAGGCCACTGCTTTACGACCAGCGTCTCAAAACGTATCGCGACAAGCATCTCCAGAACGACGCCTGGCTTGATATAGCGAATAAATTGAAACAAAGTGGTAAGTGTTATTCATTTTTTTTCTATGCGCGGCGATACGTGTATCAGCAAAGGCCCCTCTCGTCTAACGAATTGTAATTTCGGCGCCGAGCGACCTTTAAGATGTTGACGGCCTTGCGCGGCTGGTTCTCGAAGCCTGGCCACAGCGTCGGCGTACCGTCCGGCACCATGCCTTCCACGGCGCTTCCGTTGTTCCCCTGCCGTCAATGTCAGAGCCAGCAATCCGTAAAAAAAGATTCAGGTCTCACTTCTACGGCAGCGTGCAGATATTCAAAATTCAGCTGCAGCATTTTAGCGTACGTGCATGCGCCTTGACAGCATGTGGCATGGTTAATTGCATCGCTGAATGTTTCCATTTGAATCCTACAGCAGAAAATGCGCATTAGCGGCTGCCTATTTGCTTATGCAAAATATAATTTACTTAGAGTAAATGGTTTACATGTGCTCATAAAGAAGTCCTCGAGAACTTATTTTACGCCAGACTAGTTTGGTGGCTTTGCTTCTATAGTACTGCTGGGGGTGCAGTTTTTGGTGAAATATCTCTTTATTGTATTTTCTACTGCTATTTCTGCGGCTCTAACGTGTTTATACTGTTAGTTGGACTGTTACACGTTTAGTAGTTTAATTTTCTTCTAGTTGGGCGCTTTTTCTGGAGTGTTATACCATTATAATTTTTCGCCTACGTGTTTACTAGTTCAGTGATACCTGCTGTTGTAGAGTTGCTACGTGTTTGTTTCCATGCTGGGTAGTTGCTTGTAGTATATGTAAACCATGTATATCGTAAACGTAATGTTGAGGCATAAAAATGAAAGCAGCGTGGTATGGCAGTAGGGATGTTCCTGTAGATGAACGTGTGCAACGTGTGTTCTATGATATGTAAACGTTTTTTGTTTTGTTTTTTTACTGTGTACAATGCAGTGGCCGAATTCCTGCATAAGTGGAATTGCTTTCGGCAGAAGTTTCTTCGGCTATGAAAGGTCCACAACAAGTCTGGCAATGGCGCAGCGGACGTTGAGAAGACATGGGTGATCATGCCGCACCTTATGTTCCTGGCTGATGCAATACAACGACGAAGGTAAAAGCTCATTGTTAGCTTGTTTGCTACTCAATGGCTTTACGATGTCTCTCACGCCACGATGTGTCGAGACCAACGCACACGAAAACACACATACCGAATCAGCAGAGAGAACTTTAATGCATGTCGAAAACATCAATCGAAAACATTTCACCAAAGTGAGCAAAATGTTTTCGCATTTCGATGCATATTTTTATGCAAACTTTTTCATTATTTTCACTGTCGACCTAACATTCTAAAACGCATGGCTAACATTACGCCACAATTATACTGTGCGAAAGGGCCACCTGGATTAAAGGATGTAGAAAAACATCTAGAAGCCAAGAACAGTGCGTGCAATAGGACTTCATTGTCTTGTCATCACAAACCGGAAGTGCCTAAACAGTCCCGTGTGACACAATTTCAATCTTCTGTTGCCTTGGTGAAGTTCATGCCTTGTGCAAAATAAAGCCACCTAGAATGTGCCTCAATATAAGCATAAAATGTGTTTTTTTTCTTCACAGCGCTGTCTGCACCCTGACGAGAAAACATGAAAGAGGACCTGCGGTGTCACATGCTCGGTCACCTCAGTCTGTCACTGACGCAGCGCCATCAGTAGAAGACTTCTGTCACAGATTTTATATTGACAGTGCCCAGGAGACATCGCTGCCTGACGAGTTACTGCAAGAACTCCCTTCTCTCGAAGTTTTGTCTAGTGCAACTGCTTCCTCTGTACCAAGTAGGGTGGCAGATACACTGCCTGTCGCCGAAGCACCAAGGTCATCAACGTGCTTGGGAGAATTGGTTTTGCATGTTGCAGGAGCACCGCAACCGTCAATGCGCTCTGGAGAAGTTTTGTTAAAATCAAGAAACTCAAGCAAGCCCACAAATAGGAAGAAGGGTGACCTTGACGGCATCATGATGTCTACACTTAGAGCTAATCGGATTTAGCTGCAAATTCACAGCCTCTTACCTGAGGCAGCATTCCCTGCGAAGGATACAACGCCTTGAAGAAAACTTTGTCAATGACACTTCAGTGCAGCTGATTGGAGCACTTGTGGTGTTTAGTGTTTCGTGCAGGTGGTCTCAGCAATCAAGGTTTTTTGTGTTGAGAGTAGGTGATAATGGGTTTGTGTTGAGTAGGTTTCGCGTGAAATACTGGTGATCAGAGAGCTGAAAGTGTTTTTTATTAAGTGCAGGTAATCTCAGCACTCAAGTAGCTTACAGGAGAAAACATGCATTCTTATTTTGTACTTGCTTGGGCTACCGCGCGAGTGAAGCTTCAAATGAAGTTCAATGTAAGCTTGTAGGTACGTTTCAATCCCTGTTTGTTTTATAAGCCTGTAGGCAGGTTTCATTCCCTGTTTATTTTATTATATCTAGAGTATCAGATGAACAACCGCAACGATGAAATTTCTTGCAGCGCACAGGTCATTCCAATGAAATAAAGAATGATCAAAAAACTTGTGTGTTTGCCGAATATTTATTACTGCTGACATCAAGCTACTTAAGCAATCCAGCCACACCAAAACTAAAACATAACAGGCAAAGTTATGATACGAAAGCATCTGTTACTAAAACAAGACGTGCGAAAATGTCTTCAAGTGGACTTTTGCATTTAATCCCACTGCCAGCTCACTGAACCTGGGCTATTAAAGTAGTCAGCAAAGCAATCTCTCGCATCTGCTGCTCTCTTAGAGTAAGGATTAGATCCTTGCCTATTTATTTGTCCCAGGGGCTCCGTGTTATTCCTACCCTCCATTCTCCTGGGATAACTATACCTGCACTGTTTGTACTGTCTGCAAACTGTGGTGGGCAATAACCACCTGGCAGCCTGCCCTCCTGCATCAAGTAATTGTGCAGACAACAGCATGCAGCTGAGACTGCAACTGCATTATCTGGCAGCAGACTCATGCGGTTTTGCAGCACCCTCCATCGTGCACATAAAATCCCAGAAGCGTTTTCGGTGCACCGTCGTGCTCTCGATAGCCTGTAATTGTACATCTATTTCGTTGAGTTTGGTGGTTGAACTCCAGGGTATGGTTCCATCAAGTTCACTTTTAAGGGAAAAGCATCGTCTCCTACCATCACAAAGGGGAGCACAGGGCCCTCATTTGTCAAGGCCGCGGGATATGGGAACATTACGTGTGCATTGTCAACGAAGTCTCCTAGCCCGGACGTAAAAAACAGCACCGCTTCTTCCCCTACCGCAAGACCCTATGTTAACAGTCGTCAGCCTGTAGGCTGCTAAAGCTGCGCTTATAGTTAAAATACAGAGAACCAGAGTTACGCGGTGCATCCAAATGAATGTGCTTTCCGTCGATGGCACCAACACAATTAGGAAATTTCCATTTCCACATGCACTCATGAGCGATTTCCTTCAACTGCCTGTGATCTGGTCGCCTCAAGACTCTCGGTAACAGCACCTTGCACACTTGTGGAACCAGCCGTGAGACCGTTGATTTTCCAACCCTGAAGCTGTACGACAGGGGCTGGTAGCTGTTTCCACTTGCCAAGAACCTCGAATAAGGAAAACATATTGTGACAAAGCAATGAAGAAGACGTTTTGAGAGGACTTGAAGAAGACGAAGCTCGGGACTTCGCGTCCTTACTATGGTCTTGTCAGCTGCTGCCAGTCTTGTAAATACCGTGTAAATATATTTCTTACTTCTTTTCCCCGTAACAATATATTGCCTCTATTTAGCTCAAGTTTAGGTGTTTTCTTTTTTTTTTCTAACCAAATATTGCATGTTAACAGCACTTCACAGCTGCTCCGCAAAATATTTTCAAGCTCCATTACCTCTGACATACAGGGAAGTAGCCTTATGAAAAAAAAAACTTGGTAGTGGCCTTTTGTCGCGCTGTAGTTTTCTTTGCCAAGACAGAATTCTGAACTTAAATAAACCTTTATAAAGCACAAAATGGCGATCATCTGCTATCGTAACAGCTTATTGCGCCCCCGGATACTCGTAAATGCACACGTCACGAGGTTAGCAGCGTGAGACACTACCTTTCAGGTGAACGTGTAGCAATGATTAGAAGATGAAACCTCTAATTCTGCATGCAACAGCAGCTCCATCTCGGCAGAAAACAGATTCATTTGCCAACAGCCAGTCCGCAGAGCTACGCTACGCAGTCAGAGCAGGCGCGCCTACGTCCGCGCCTACCATCTCAAGCAGAGAAAAGGACAGATCTTAAGATATTATGCTTACCTCATAGTTATTGCCAAACGCTCCGCTGATGACAGAGATTCTCGCAGTTGCGTCTCTTGAACTTCAATCAATGGTCTTACAAGGCTTTCGAGGAAGTCGAACTGTTGCGGCGACATGCATAGGCAAGTTGTAGAACAGCGTCGTGTCGCCATTCCTCAGCTTCGTTAGATTTTGGAAGTCCCCATTCACGGATCTTTCGAGGAACACTTGGCGAACCCAAACTCTTCTACGAGGCCTACATCTGCGTCGGTTAACCATATAGATCGTGATTTTGAGCCTGGAGAGCCTGTACCTCTGCCAGCACTCGTTTGCTAATTGGCGCCATATTGAAAACTCCGTTTCTCAGCTGTCAGAAAGCGCTGAATGGCCGGTCGTTAAAAACGTATACAACCGAAGTAATGAATGGGAACAGTACGCTGTTTTTAACCACTGAGCAGAACTTGTAGCAGTTACGTAAAATGGTATAATTGCGACATTTATGGCGGATACGACTGTAGTCTGAACACGGCTTAAAGGCGTAATAAACAAGTTGATTTTTATCAAGTTAACAGCCTCTTATGGTCACAAGAAATCTGAGCACTTTTGAAAAAGCCTACGCGTCTCGAATAAAGACGCTGGCATTCGCCGTAGAAGCCTCCAGAACGATCTAGAGAAATCTGACTGAAGGAAATATTTACTTCAAGAAATGCCTATTATAATCTGCGAAAGATATGCAATGTGCCCACTCGAACTAGAAGAAATGCACACAACTTATAAAGTTAAAGCGCTCAGTGAGCATGCGAATAAATTTTGTTAAAGCCCTTGTATTTGACTAAAAGGGGTAGTTTATTCTCTCTAAAAGAGCTTTAAGATCGCTGAATAAGGAATGGAATGCAGCATGAGTGTCAATACTGAATTGGGCCGTTTGCTTTTACGTCCCAGGTTTCCTAGCTGCTTATTCCCGAGCATAGGTAAACCGTTAGCGGCTGTTCAAAACTGTAATTTCTAGTTTTCTGTTATGGTTCTGTACCTTGCGTCTGAAGATATTTTTACCATTCACCCCACAGCACCACCAAATATTATGCATAGTCTGTAGTTCCACAACCCATCAGGGTCTCTTCTTATTATTAGCCTCAATTTATTGCAAAGTTATTCGTATATACTATCAGTTTTCGTTAGATACTGTCCCATCTCCACCAATTGTCCTTTGTATTTAGAATAAGTTACGTTAGAACGAATATTCCGAGGAAACATATCTTGGCTTACTTCTCATGGTTTCTATGTGGACGGTCTTTAATATTATATAACGTTTTCAATGTGTTGTTAATATGAGTTCATCCCCACCCCCTTGTGAAGGCCTTCAGAGACATCATGAACAATAAATTCATATATTCCACTTATTCTGGTTGAATAAGCTCTTGTATACAAACAGCAGTGAGACTGTTGGAGTCCTCTACGTACCGGAACTTCCTCTTGTGCAGTGACATTGTGTCTTTTGTTTACTGCTCTAAAATAGCAAGAAGATTTTAAAAAAACTTTGGGTGCTTCTTAATTAACTCCACTTTTAAAGTAGATGCGGCCGCAATTCCATATCTCCTTGAATCTGTTCAACCCTAAAATCAAGCGCCGCATGGATTAAAGATTGAGTAATGCGGATTAGTGGGTAAACTAGGGTAGATTAGTGAGATAAAAGGGTGAGCTAATGTGAATTCGTGGGATTGGTGCGTTGATTAATTGTAATTAGAGGAATTAGCGGGCCGGTAAAGGTGAATTAGTGGGTTGGACAAACCTCGATATTTTTGGGGTCCTTGGCATTTGCAAATTTTGTGGCGCTTTCCCTCTCGACCAATCAGAAAATTCAGTTCCGCACGCGAAAGCCGGAAAGTTCTCAGGTGACGACAGCCTAAATTGGGGGGTGGGGGGCTATAAAATGTCTTCCTTTATGCACGTATTGCCCTTTTATGTTGTTTCTAGCGAAAGATGACATCTCGCAATGAAGGTACTGAATAACTGCCTAATATATATTTTGTATTCATCCCATGGTTTTCGAGCCAAGTATTTGTGTGAGTAAGAATGTAGGAAGCAACTAAACTGAAAGAAAAAAAATGAGGGGTGATCAGCTGGTTTGACACGAAACACAAATCCGATAGCATTCTTCAATACCTTCTCTTTCTTTGTGCTACCGTTCTGCAGCCTTGGGCTACCAGCGACCACTACCGCTGCTTGTGATTCCACTAAAATTAAATTATCGAGTTTTACGTGCCACAACCACGATCTGAATTTTGAGGCACGCCGTAATGGGGGACTCCGAAAATTTGGACCAGCTGGGGTTCTTTAACGTGCACCTAAATCTAAGCACACGGGTGTTTTCGCATTTCGCCCCCATCGAAATGCGGCCGCCGTGGCCGGGATTTGATCCCGCGACCTCGTGCTCAGCAGCCCAACACCACAGCCACTGAGCAACCACGCCGGGTGTGACTCCACTAAGCTACTATCTTTACTAGAACCCAGTCGCTCTCACCTGTCGCTGAAGCGTCATTAGCAAGTTGCTATCGCCGGTGTTTTCCTATAGCGAGTGAGTCATTATAGCCGGTCCTTCCTTCTAGCCGGTATGTTAGCAGGTGGAAGGTGGGAAGAATGAAATCCCTCTAAAGGCCACCTGGCACGCTTGACAGGTGAAGGCTGACGCTGACGCCGGACAGTTTTCGACTTCTAGCACTGCTAATGCTCTCGCGTTGAGGCTAAAAAGTTGAAACCGTTGAAAGTATAGGTACATGAAAAGCGTAGCAGAACAACCCAATTTTTTTCGATGCGAAAGCATTACTTGCCTTATTGAGCGAAACTACGTATGTGTGTGCGCGCGCGTGCGTGTGTGTGAGTGTATGTGTGTGTGTGTGTGTGTGTGTGTGTGTGTGTGTGTGTGTGTGTGTGTGTGTGTGTTGTGTGTGTGTGTGCGCTGCGCGTGCGCGTGCGTGCGTGCGTGTGTGTGTGTGTGTGTGTGTGTGTGTGTGTGTGTGTGTGTGTGTGTGTGTGTGTGGCGACATTGAAGGGTACCAAAAAAGATCGCGGACCGGCAGGCTCTCTGCTGCCCAGAGAAGTTGCCTGCCTGCCAGACGATTGCGGCGAAGCTGCAATATTTGGAGACGAGGTGTGGTCCGCCACTGGTCGGCGAGGGGAGTAGAGCACAAGGCGGCACCGTGGCGGCTACGTAGAGCCATTGTTGTTTTCCTCAAGAAAGCAACTGCGGGATATGAAACTGCTGGTTTTAATTACATTCTTGAACTACAATAAATTAATAAAAGTAAACTTACCGCCATAAAGAGTAATGCTTTCATATTCACACACGTGAGCAGCCTTAATGTCCCTGCCAACCTTTTATTTCGCTTCAGTTAGTGTTGCAATCGTCGGCCTCCCATGGAAAACATTTTGCAGTGGATTGTACAGTTAAGTTGGCCAAGTCACAGCATCTACAAAAAGAAACTAACGTTATGAATTTGCATTTATACCGACGTGACATAGAAACGAAAACGCCGCACTAAAAGCGTAAAACAAAAAATACTCCTGTTTTTTTTCGAACCTGTTTGAACCCGTGTGAACCGGTTCGAACCGGAACGGAATGATGCTCGGGAACCGAACCCGGAACCGAACCCGAAAAAATTCCGGTTCGACACTCTGACTAGAGGTCCTGGGTTCGAATACTCCTGCCGAACTCCTTTAATGATGCTTATTCTATTATTTATTACACAGTACTTCGTTGAAAATGACGAGTTTACAAAGTCACGGAGCCGTTTACACTGGGTTCATTATTATGTGGCTACACCGCGTTGGAGCCTGCGCTGCGTTCATACTGCCGAAGCGCTCCCTGTCGGCGCTCTTTAGTGTCACGATGCAGTACTTCGCTTCATCGCTCCTAGATGGCGGCACGTCACATCCGTTACATCCGTTGCAGGAAGTCATTCGTGAAAGCCGGCATAAAACACTTTCGTGTTAAAAACTGTGCATGGTTTAATGGTGATAGCATGGAGCTGCTGTGTCGAGGGAACAGGGTTTGCAATCACGTGTCGGGCGTGTGTTCCCACGCTCTGCGGGAAATAGGTGTAAGCGAAACTTGGGGTGCTGTTTGCGTTCATTGACGGTATTTCGCGCTGCTGTTGACGGCAAACGACAGTCGTGATGTCGTGTTAAGTGTTACCTTGCCTACTTCACTTGTCTTTGTCCACGTAGTACACAGAACACAGAGGCGTGTCATTCATTCACTCATTGCTTTATTGAAGAGAGCCCAAATGAGCAGTGCTTTCTGACGATGCACTTTTTTTACTCCTGTGTGCCACGAGCACAGAGGGGTAAGCTTAATCACTCGTTTTCTGATTCAGTTGTACCCATTCGCTTCCTCCTCTTTCTCTACTGCCTCTATACATTTCTCCCTTCCTCCTCCCTGGACTGTCGCGTGAGCACGGAGGCAAGCGCGGCAGCTCCGGCAATGCATTAGCGGGGCATCATACCTAATTACGGCGTCCAGAGGTATTGTGGTGTCCCCCACAATTTTTTACAAATTTGCAAATGCCACGTAGCTGGACAGAATCAAGGCAGTGTTGTTTGCCATCACTTGGAGACACTCAGGCTATTTTTTGCATTCCGCCTAATTACATACCTAGCCCTAATTAATTAATCAGCTTCTCAAGTATTACAATTAGATGCAAGGCGGCAATGAGGAAATGGTAGAGCAACATGAAAAACTCCCGATACAGCTTTCTGTTTGTCAATACGTGCTTTATAAAAGGGTTTTTCCGAGCGTGCCTCGAGCTGCCAGTCGCGCTGCAATTTTGCCTGTATTCGCGAGCTTATTTCAAGCTCGGAAATACGCTTTTATGTAGCCCGTATTGAGCAAGAGAAAGCTGTATCGGGAGTTTTTCATGTAGTTGGTCTGCAATTTTCTCATTGACCCTTTGCATCAAATTATAATATTTGAGAAGTTGAATAATTAATTAGTACTAATTATGTATTTAGGCAGAATGCAAAAATAATCTGAGTATCTCCAAGCGACGGCAAGCATTACCTTGGTTCTGTCCAGCTACGCGGCATTTGCATACTTTAACATCTTCGTGCATGATAGTGTGAACACCCTGTATATATATAACGAACATCGCTCTCCGTTTTTCTGTCTTGTCTTTCTGTATGCGGAGATATGTAATTCGCTAAATATATCAGCGCAAGTAAGCAGTACGTTCTCGTCATGAAGCTGCCATCGCTTCTATAGCAAATAATGGGCTCCATATTTCCGTGCAAACGTGTACACCGCTGAGCTGACATTTTCACTGAACAAGGCCCTAAGAGCTAGTATTTATGGCTGCACTGAAAAAGTAAATATGTAATGAGGAAAACGAAGCCGTGGTCAAACTTTAATGGCCATTGCGATGACATTCCAACTATAGATCTCGGCATTGTTTCTTCTGATCGCATTCAACTAGAAATTTGACACTTGATGGTGGCCATTAGACTTCCGGGTAATTTGAAATATCAAACTGAACTGTTTCCTCCGCCATCATGCTATTTGCTTGCGCTCGCTGGTGGCTCAATCTGAGCGGGCTCAGGTTCTGCAATAGAAGGTTTTAATAGAAAGTCTTAGTACTGCGGCATGATGACACGTACGCAGCACGCAAGCGCTTTGCGAAATGTGGCAGCGCGTGTCACGACAGCGCTTTTAGTACAAGGAAACGCCTACTTACGTAAACCTACTGCGCCTTTTGTCTCGCGCTGTTTTCTTACTATTTTGTCTCGCGCTCTCTCGAACAAATGATAACCACGAGAGCAGCACGTGAAGCTCCACACGTCTGTGCGCAAGAATTGAATGCGTGCGTACGCAGCTGCCACGTACGCATCACGTACCGTTCGTGTTGCGTTCTGCGCATGCGCACTTCGCAGAACGTAGCGATCTTACGTACGCAACGCCATCGCGTACGCAACGTACGCAGTACTAAAACTGTCTAATGCTGCGTACGTTATGTACGTAACGGCGTTGCATACGTAAAAGAGCTAAGTTCAGCGTAATGGGCATGCGCAGAACGACATACAGACTGCACGTGATTTCATTCTTGCGCGTGTACCCAGGGGCCTCGCGTGCTGCTTCTGTGGTTCTAGTTTGGGACAGCTCTTCGTTTTCACAAAATGGAGGCTAGTGGGCCGCAACCTGGCTAGGGATCTGTCTATCATGCCTGGATTGGCTTGGCTTGACTGTAGACAACACGGGTGAAATTGTAATTGCAGCTTTTTCAGTTACTCAGAGAAGCCACTCATGATAATCGTCTGGGCTGGCCGAATTCAAGATTGTTGCCACAATACAACAATGATGCTACATGGACACGCTACATGCGTGGGCGCCCCGACGAAAAAGAACTGCTCCTGGGTCTCGAGCTGTCGGCTGAACTGGCCAGCGCTGTAGTTGTTATTGTAAATATATATTGTAAATAACCTTCAGTATTTATTCTCTCGTTGGCGTAACATTTTGGTGCAGGTTGCCGTTTCCCGTCCTCACCACGGAGTTCTGTAGCGCTCGCACCATCCAGTATTCCACCATGGCTACCGGGGACGACACCTCGTCTGCATCTACACTCGCGACTCCAACACAACGCAGAACGTAGGTCACCATTACCAGTCCCTGCGATACTGGCATATATTCTTCAGGCAAGATAACATTGACATTGAGGACTGGCTCAGCATGTATGAGCGTGTTAGCCAGAACAACCACTGGGGCCCTACCATAAAGCTAGCAATTGTAAAATTCTACTTGGACGGTACACCGCGTCTCTGGTTGCGGAAGCACATGGACGAGCTGTGTAGCAAGGATACCTTCAAAGAAAAGCTCCGTGCCCTCTTTGGAAACCCGATCGGTCGCCAACTGGCGGGAAGAAAAGAGCTTGCTATCAGAGTGCAGACTTCCACTAAATCGTATGTCTCGAACATACAAGACGTTCTCGCTCTTTGTTGGAAAGTGGACCAGAAAATGGCCGAGGTTGACAAAGTAGGCCACGTCTTCAAAGGGACCGCGGACGACGCGTTCAATTTGCTTATTTACAACAAATTTTACTTCGGTGTTCCTTGAATGAATCGCCAGCCCTACTGAGTAGAGAACTCCGGACGACAAGCCAATCTGTTCCCGTTGCCACCGCATTGGCCATGTATCTCGCCACTGCCGCACCACCTCCACGTTCACTATTCGAGCTACTTTTCCGCCTCTCCTGGCCCATATAGCGATCCTCACCTCTACTCGCCTCGCCGTATGTCTCCTACCTGTGACGTTCCTTTCGATGACACTCGTCGTGCTCACCCGCCGTCACCTCAGCGCCGTCAGTCCCCGTCGCCCCAGCTACGCCGATATCCGTCGCCGACCAATTACGGACCCTCCCGGACGGAAAACTAGACCATGCAGCTCTTGGAGTAAGTGCTGCGTTAGTTTCATCGTGCTGCAATCCTCCATTAACGTTCCCAACGAACCGGAATTTACTTGATATTCACGTCAACAGTGTCCCTTTGACAGCATTAATTGATACAAGAGCCCAGGTGTCCATAATGAGAGCTAATCTCCGTCGTCGGCTGAAGAAGGTTAATTCTCATGCCTGCTACTACACGAGCCGTACGCGTCGCCGATGGCCACACTGTGGGCGTCCCTAGCATATGTACTGCCCGCAGAAGCAACTCCGGCCGCCACGTTCCACTTCGTTTTACAATGCTGACCAATTGTCCCCACGATCTTATGCTCGGACTACACTTTCTTACGGCGCATTCCACTCTGATCGACTGTTCTGCCGGTACCCTTTGCCTCGAACTTCTTCTCCCTCATATTCGTGCTGAACTCCCGAGCAACTTAAGTACGAACGCCTTCGTCCGTCTGCAGCCTAAAGTCTTGACTTTCGTTGATTTCATATCATCTTTCCCTGAGCCCAATGGAGATTACCTCGTCACACCTGCTCCTGATGTCCTTTTCATACGCAATATCACTGCACCCCACTCGGTCGTAACCGTTGCTGATAACCGGACCTTCCTCCCCGTCATCGATTTTGGCCTGACAAAGCAAGTTTTACTTCAAGGCATATCGGTTGCCACGCTGCGTGCTATAACAGCTGACCACGTCACGACTTTTCCGTAGACGTATGCTCCGATTCTTCACCATGTCCACAGGATGGAATTTGCGTCGACGCAACATTTAATCCCATGATTGCTGCGGACTTACTGCCTAATACCGCCTTTTGCTTTCCTACCTCGACACCTTTGAACTCAACAGTCAACAATTGGGTCTGAGTTAAGCATCACATAAATACTGGCGATGCTATTCCTATACATCGCCGGCCATATCGCGTTAATGCGTCACAGCGTAATGTTATTCAAGATGAAGCGATCAAGATGCTTTCCAAAGGCATTGTTGAACCGTCGTGTAGCCGTTGGGCGTCGACCGTAGTGCTCGTTAAACAGAAAGATGTCGCGTGCCGTTTTTGCGTCGAATATCGTCATCTAAACCAAATTACCAGAAAGGAAGTCTGTCCACGGCATCCTCGATTGTATTCACGGTGCCAACTACGTTCCCTCAATAGGCCTTAGGCCTGGTTACTGGCAGATTTCTGTGCAGAACGGCCAAGAGGAGACCGCGTTTGTCATCCCTGATGGTCTATATCAAGTCAACGTTCTGCATTCGGTCTATGCAAGGCCCATGCAACGTTTGAACGCATAATAGACTGTTTGCTTCAAGGGTTTATATGGTCAACATGCATTTGCTACCTAGACGTCCTTTTCTCATTTCCCCCTACATATGAGACGCACCTTGAGCACTTATCAGCTATTCTTCAAGTCTTCCGCAAGGCTGGGCTAAAAAAAGTCACAGACCTGCGCGACACACGCAGCACAGTCACAGCGTAAGCTGGTGGAGCGGCTCAACAGTTGCTCCAATTTCTTCACCACGCACAACAGGGTTTTCGTGGCAAAGTCTCTTCACCTCGTTTTGACGAGATTGATATGAATTGTCCGCCCGGCGTCGACGGTGAGCTGCGGCTTGTAATGCTCTCTGCACATCAGTCTGCTGAGCCCAATGATTCCTGGTCGAAGCCGCGCACTTAGCTCTACGATTCGCTTCTTCAGCAGCAGTTCATGCCTTGCGAGGAGACGCCATAATGTGTACTGAAGAGCTATCCAGAATACGTGGCGCACATCTCACAGCGTTGATTGCGCGCCTCGTCTGAATCGCATCTCGTCGTCTGCGCCTGCGCACGCTGCCTTTGCAGGCACCTTAACTAGATGGCGCTACCATACTGGCGGAGGCTGGGATCGCGTTGATTGCGCGCCTCATCTGAATCGCATCTCGTCGTCTGCGCCTGCGCACGCGGGGTTTGCAGGCGCCTTAACTCGAGGGCGCCACCATACTGGCGGAGGCTCGGGGCGTCTGCGTCGGCACGCCTGCCCAGGGCGTGCTTATAGGGCATTTTTCCACTGCCTCATAACAAGAGCTGGCGTGGCTCAGTGGTAAAGTATCCGACTCCCGCGCAGCGGGCGTGGGCTCGATCCCGGCGGACACCGGTCACTTTTTTCGCATTTTCGGCGATAGCGGTTACGAGGTGGCGGCGGTGGACACCATCGCGAACAGAAATGGCTATTGCAGTGAGCTCATAACAGCTTACGCTGTAAAATGAATTCTACGAAGTGTCACTTCGGTCGCCCGGGCAGATTACAGTGCTGCGCCACCTCGTCGACGTTTCCGGTATTCAACCAGACCCGGAGAAAATTCGTGCTGTCACGTCTTTTCTTGTACCTCAGTCTGTCAAAAATGTCCGGAGTTTTGTAGGAGTATGCTGCCACTTCCGACGGTTCGTGAAAGATTTTGCAGCGATTGCCCGGCCACTTACTGATCTTCTGAAGAAGGACGTTCTGTTTGCGTGGGGCCCCGCTCAAGCTGCCACGTTTGTCCACCTCAGTACCGTTCACAGCACGCCACCTATACTGGCCCACTTTGACACGTCCTCTTCTACAGAGGTCCGTACCGATGACAGTGGTCACGGAATTCGAGCCGTCTTAGCCCAACGCCAATGGGGACAAGATTATGTTATCGCCTACGCCAGCCACCTCCCCGCAGCAACGGAGCTCAACTTGTTTCGATTAAAGAGAGTGAATGTAAGAGGGTGAATGGCTCCCGTCTGGGCGTTTTTCAAATTTTGCCCGTATTTGAATGCACGCATTTCTCTGTAATCATGGATCATCACGGATCACGGATCATGCTGGCTTCCGTCACTCAAGGATCCTACCGACCGGCTTGGTCGCGGGGCTCTGCAGCTACAGGAATATTCCTATATAGTAGTGTAAGGTTGGGCCGCCTACATCAGGACGCAGACTGTTTATCACATCATCCTGTGGATGAACCACCCACCATGCATGACACCGATTCCGACGCTACCGTTTTCTCCGTTTCACAACTGCTCCACGTCACCGACGAGCAACGCCATGATGCCAACGCCGTGATCGATGCCACAGTCGCTTGAAACATTGGGCTTCCGATTCGTCGCTTCAGTTGTTTGTCCTCCGGGATAGTGTATTATACCACCACAATGTTCACCCCAACGGTGGTGCCCTACTCCACGTCATTTGTAAGCATCTCCGGTCAGCTGTTCGAACTTCATGACTTGCCAACCACCAGTCACCTCACGCCTCCCGCACTTAAGACAGGATTCGCCAACGCTTATTTTGGCCAGGCCTTGCCTGCTCCATACGGAAATACGTTACGGCGTGCGAGAAATTCCAGCGTTGAAAAACACTATCGACACTTCCTGTCGGGTGCGTTAAACCGCTCGACGTTATGCACTTTATTCTTTGAGATTTGTCATCTCGCTCTTTCTTTCCTCCTTCCTCCCCTCCTTCCTATCTTTCCTTTCTATGTTTGTCTCGTCCTTTCTGAAGAGTAGGCAGGCGTTGTGCCCCTTCTGGTGGCAGTTGCCAGCCTTGCTCCTCGCTTTCTCTTTCCTGCATATGTTTACAAATCAAATAAATAAATAATAAATGTCGGAGCCGTTCTATCGCGCTGGCTTTGACTTACATTGCCCTTTCTCTCTATCAACGTCTGGCAACAAGTGGGTCGGTGTGGCGACATATAACACAACGCGCTACGCCATCACGAAAGCGATTCCAACATACTGCGCCACAGATGTCGCCGATTCTCTTTTACACCACGGGATTTTACAACATGGAGCTCCACGTCAACTGCTCACTGACCGTGGCCAGTCATTCCTTTTAAAGGTCATCGCTGACATCCTGCAGTGCTGCTCAGCCAAGCACAAGTTGACTACTACTTACCATCCACAGACTAATGGTCTCACGGAGTGTCTGAATCGACGCCGACAGACATGCTTATAAGATATGTCTCGTCCGACCTCCCTGATTCGGACCTTACATTTGCATTAGCATACAAATCTTCGCTCCATGACACTGCCGGTTATTCCCCGTTCTTTTTCTTGTTCGGCCGAGAACCAACATTGCCACTGGAGAAATACCTTCCATCCATCACAGCAAATGCCAGCGAATATGCACTTGACGTGCATCTGCACGTCCAAGTGCAGATGGTGCATCTGCCGCCGGGGATAATGCTACATGCATATTGACACGTACACATGTTTATCTTTCACCGGTGGCCGCTTTCAACATTGGCTGACAAATGTTAAACGTTATGGCTCGGCGCAGGACGCGCCTGCATTGGAAGCTTCTCGGACGTTATCAATGCTTCTATCCGTCGTCTGTGGTCACCGACGCCCATGTAATCTGATTGTATGAGCGACGCGAATTGTCTAGAACTTTCTGGAAGACACGCGGGCATCAGGGATTAATCTGGAACCATCGATGACTCAGGTATAAAAGCCGACGCGTTTCGCCGCTGATCAGATTTCGACGATCGCCGACTGTGTTCGCCGCTATCGTTGTGCTTCAAGTGTAACTTGCTTTTGTGGGCACAGGTTCGCCCAATAAAGAATCAGTTTCGTCATTCCCAGTTTTACGACTGCTTGCTTCATCGTCACTACTACGTGACATCTGGTGGAGGTGCTTTTATGTCCTTGTACCGGACCCCCCCGTCCAGCCGTGAGCCAAGCCCACACCGTCTAGAAGACGTCGACGCCTACCCCGACCAGCGAGCTAGTCGCAGGCTACTGAACCTGCCACCGGAGTACGAACCCCTACCTGAGAAGACCAAGAGGACAAAAGTCATGACCTCGGCAGCAGCTACCATGACAGCCCCTGTGCCAACATCTGCGGTCGTGATACAACAATCCAGGGAGCCGCCGACTTTCCGCGGTTCGCCATGTGAAGACGCCGAAAGCTGGCTGGAGGCATACGACCGGGTCGCTACGTTCAACAAGTGGGACTGCGACGAAAAGCTGCGCCATGTTTACTTCTCTCTTGAAGATGGCGCCAGAACCTGGTTCGAGAATAGGGAACGTTCACTAACAACCTGGGACCTCTTCCGAGCCGCCTTCCTGGACACCTTCACGAGCGTCGTCCGTAAAGAAAGAGCTGCAGCCTTGCTGGAAAACCGTGTACAGCTCCCGAATGAGGGCATCGGTATGTACACTGAAGAAATGACTCGATTGTTCCGGCAAGCCGATCCAGCTATGCCCGAAGACAAGAAAGTTCGCTTGCTCATGCGGAGAGTTAAGCAGGAGCTATTCGCCGGACTGGTACGGAATCCACCAACAACAGTCCAAGACTTTCTCTCGGAGGCTACGACGATCGAGAAAGCACTGGACATGCGCAACCGGCAATACAATCGCCGTTCGACGCCACACTACGCCGAAGTCCAAGGACTTTCCGACGACCTACGAGACACCATCAGGGCGATAGTACGCGAAGAGCTGCGGAAGTTGCTACCATCGTCGCAGCCTCAAGTTGCTTCCATCGCCGATATCGTGCGGGAGGAAATCCAGCAATCGCTAGGACTTCCCGAATCGCCGCAACCCCAGCCGGAAGCGATGACATACGCCGCCGTCGCCGTCGTCAAGGCCCCCCTCCGCGCTCGCGCCAGGGCCCCGTAACGCCGCAATTCCGTCGCCCAGCGCCGCCGCCGCAGCCAGCACGCCCGCCCGTCGCCCAGCGCAGCTACCCGAGAAAAACGGACATTTGGCGCGCCCCCGACTACCGCCCGCTCTGCTATCACTGCGGGGAAGCCGGCCATGTCTACCGCCGATGCCCATACCGCGAGATGGGCCTACGAGGGTTCGCCGTCAACGCGCCATGTCCACAGCTTGGCGAGCGACCACGTGACATCGCCGACTACCTCGCCGGAGCTCAGTGGCAACCTCGACGACCCTCACGCTCGCCGTCACCAGGCCGCTACATCTCGCCCCATCGCCGTCAGTACACCGGTCCCACTCGGGGCCGATCTCCCAGTCCTTACCCAGGAAACTAAAGGCAGCAACCGATGGAGGTGCGGTTGCTGTACGACGCAATACCGAAGATCCTCCGCCGCCGACGAAGAAGATTCGCGAATCACCACGACGAGGTATCAGCACACCGCCTGGCAAGAGCCCTAACGACAACACTTCGCCGCCGAAAGAAGACCTACCAACGCGACGTAGCATCAGCGGAGCAAGCCGACGCAGCCGTGATCCGACGCCACGACTTAACCGCAACGCCAGACGACGGTCTACCGACTTAGACGTGCTAATCGATGGTCATCACGTCACTGCTCTCGTCGACACTGGAGCCGACTATTCCGTCTTCAGTGGCCCGTTCGCCGCCAAACTGAAGAAGGTGAAGACTGCCTGGCAAGGACCCGATATCCGTGCAGCGGGAGGCCACCTAATAACGCCGGCTGGAATCTGCACAGCACGAGTCACTGTGAACAACCGCACTTACCCGGCGAGCTTCGTAATCCTGCAGCACTGCTCCAAGGATGTCATCCTAGGCATGGACTTTCTAAAACAACACGGTGCAGTCATCGACTTAAGGTCCATGTCGGTAACGCTTTCAACGCACAACGCGATACCACCGGATACAGACATCAGTTACCATGCCTTGAATGTGCTAGAAGAACAAGTCACCGTTCCGCCTCGCTCCAGCGTAATGATTTCCGTCGGTACCGAAGTGCCTGCAGACATGGAGGGCGTCATCGAGGGCGATCATCACTTACTGCTCGACCGTGAAATTTGCGTCGCTAGAGGCATAGCTGAGCTACGTGCAGGGAAAGCAAGGGTGATGCTCACGAACTTCAGCCCCGAATACAAGCACATTAACAAAGGCACCACGGTCGCCTACATCGACGAAATAGTACAAGCCAGCAGTGCTTTCGCCTTCACGGATTCCAGTGCACCTGCAACGACGACTATAGTACCTGAACCAACTTTCGACGTCAATCAGAACTTTCCCCGGCATAGGAAAGAACAACTAAAAGCTCTGCTCCTGCAATACAAGGACTGCTTCTCGTCGTCGTCAAAAGTTCGACAA
The DNA here is from genome assembly GCF_013339745.2 of Dermacentor silvarum. Taxonomy (NCBI): domain Eukaryota; kingdom Metazoa; phylum Arthropoda; class Arachnida; order Ixodida; family Ixodidae; genus Dermacentor; species Dermacentor silvarum. Next base: position 102,305,342 of record NC_051162.1, on the reverse strand, counting down.
ACCCCTGTCGCCAAGCACCGCATCATAACCGACGAAAATGTCCGCCCACTCCGTCAGAGCCCGTACCGAGTTTCGGCGCGCGAACGCGAGGCCATAAGGCAACAAGTCGACGAAATGCTACGCGACGACATCATCCAGCCGTCCAAGAGTCCGTGGGCGTCCCCCGTGGTGTTAGTGAAGAAGAAGGATGGAACCCTACGTTTCTGCGTCGATTATCGTCGCCTCAACAAGATCACGAAGAAGGACGTATACCCCCTCCCACGGATTGACGACGCCTTGGATCGACTCTACAACGCAAAGTATTTTTGGTCGATGGACCTCAAAACCGGCTACTGGCAAATCGAAGTCGACGAGAGGGACCGGGAGAAGACTGCCTTTATAACACCAGACGGACTGTTCGAGTTCAAGGTCATGCCGTTTGGTCTTTGCTCGGCACCTGCGACTTTCCAACGCGTCATGGATACAGTACTGGCAGGCTTGAAGTGGCAGACTTGCCTCGTGTATTTGGACGACGTCGTTGTGTTTGCCTCAAGCTTCGAAGAACACCTGCGGCGCCTTGAAACAGTTTGTAGCGCCCACCGACGCTGCTATGTCGGGACGCTAAGGTCGGCGTTCTCGGCCGGCGCTTTGGGGCCGGCCGCGGATGGCAAGGAGAATAAAGTTGGGCAGCGCGTGCTAGCGGCGCAAGCACGGCACGCGCTAGTCCGTTCTAAAAAGTCTGCTGAGCTGGTCCTCTTGGTCGTGCGCTCCGCGGCGACCCCTCGGTTTCTTACATTGGTGACCCGGACGTGATCCTCAGAGTATCAACAAGGACCGATTCAGCATCGCCTGCTACCGAGCCCTGCCCGCGGCCATGGACCAGCTGGAAGAAGAGTGGCGCCCACCGACGCTCGACGACCCTTGGCGTTTGCAACTGTGGCCCTACCGTCCGCACAGCCCTATCGTGTGGTTCGCGCAGGGTAGACGCACAGCTATACGTAAATGGCGTGTCGTCGCAGCTCTGGCGGTACCTACTCCTTAAGCGAGTAATTCCCACCGACGTCTTCTCTCGTCTTGACCTTCCGTCATCAGACCAGAACATGTACGAGGGCCTCAAGACCGCCTTCTTTCAACACTTTGGCGTACCAGTTCCCGATCACTTACGCAGCACGACACAGTTTCCTTCAACGGCTGACGCTTCTGAAGGAATGGCTCAAGCTACGTCGTCCTCTTCACCATCGGCGCCGGGTGAACGCTGCGCCACTGCTCGCGAATCTTGCGCTGCACGTACACCACAGGAGCCACTGTGCGGAGACAACAAGACAACTGCGCCTCCCGCGTCTTGTTCGTTCCCCGACGACGAACAACCTCCCGCCACACTGCCCGCACCATCAACTACACAACTGGTGAGCCCGCTAGTCCTCAGCAACGACCACCTTGCACCCACGCCCGAGCACACCAAAGAGTCGGCATGCACTCCACCCCAACCCGAGTTACATGAAGTCCCCAGTCCAAGCCGTGGAGATGACTCAGCAGCGAGCCGTGCCTTGACGGCTGTCGAGACGCATATCAGTCCACCTGTTCCGAGTGAAATCCTGCGGCAACACTGCGGTGAGACTGGTCCGCCAGCTATCACGTGCACTGCACTTCCCAGCTACGCCAGCGTCTTTCCCGTGGAGCCCTTGTCGCCTGCCCCCTCTCGCAGCACACGTTCAGTGTCTCGGCTTCAACGCCCGAACGACACTGCTTTGACGTTTGGCCACAAGGATGCCTCCTCGGCTTGCGGTGCTCGGCGTCGGAGAACTCGTGCCCAGCGCGGCCGGCAGCCCCGCTGCTTCGCTGGTGTTCGTCGCTGCGTGCACCCGATTTTACACAGCTGCCAGGCCGGACGCTGCTACTGCGCACTTCGATAGCGCCCGCCCTCAACACCAAGCCTATGTTCACGGGTCCGACTGACATTCACACGTCGGCACCACGCTAACTTCGATAGAGCGAACCGGGTCCCGTCGTTTCGGGCTTGTCACCACGGTCGCAGCATCAGCGGGGGCAGGATTCGATGTTGCTGTCGGCGCCGACGCACCCCACCACCGTCTTCACCGCTTGACCAGCCCAAACTTGGACGATGTCATCGTGGCTCCCGCGTTCCCCGCACCCTTCTGCGATCGACCGTCCATGCAGACCGACCAGGCAACATCTGCACCTGCAGCTTGGAACGCGAATGGCGTCGCGCCTGCGCCCTCTGCGATGCAGGGATCATCAGGTCAATGTTCCTCAATCTGCCGCCACCAAAACCTCGTCCACTGCTGCACTCCCAGACCAGGCCCGCTAGCATTGGATAGACGACCGCGCCCAGCAACGGACATCAGCATTCATGCGGGGCCAAATGTAGCGGGAGGTTACAAGACGTTGCGTAGCTCGCACTTCTGGGTGCGTAAGGAGTGTAGAGCGTCGAAGACCTGTCGTCGGAATTCTTGTGGGACATACGGTCGTGGCAGGCCTGTAGACACGTCGCAAAGGACGGTATAGTCGCAGCCAGGTAGCAAGACCTCTTCGAAGCGCAGGGAGTTGTTTGCAGTTTGAAGTGTCGGATGTTCGGGGTCTGTGCGCTCAGCAGTAGCTAGGCGCATGAAGTCGATGCCGGAACGAGCGACTGGAGTTGTGTTGATGTGAATCCGTGACAGGGCGTCAGCAACGGGATTGTTGGTACCACTGACATGTCGAATGTCGGTAGTGAACTCGGCAATATAGGCAAGCTGGCGAATTTCACGTGGCGTGTGTGAAGAACTGTTGGAAGTAATAGCATGAATCATTGGCTTGTGGTCGGTGAGAATAAAGAACCGGCGACCTTCGAGGTTATGACGGAAGTGGCGGACTGCGAGATAGATTGCCAGGAGTGCGCGGTTAAAAGTGCTGTAGCGAGTTTCTTGCACTGTCAGCTTCCTCGAGAAGAAATGTTTAGGCTGCCAAGAATTGTCAACCAGCTGTTGAAGAAGAGGGTCAACAGCTATGTCGGACGCGTCCACTATAACGGAAATTGGCGCATCTGGCTTCGGGTGCGCTAGAAGAGTGGCGGAAGCGAGAGCATTTTTGGCAGTGGCAAAATCACTTTCGGCAGCACTCGTCCATAGTAGAGGCGTGTTTTCTTGTGGTTTTTTCGAGAGCAGACTGTGCAGCGGCTGCAAGATACATGCACAACGAGGAATGAAATGGCAGTAGTAATTGATGAGGCCCAGAAATTGCCACAATTGCTTCGTGGTCGGCGGTTGCGGGTATTCTTTAATGACTTGAACGTGGAGTGAGACGGGCTGGATGCCCCGTTGATCAACTCGATGCCCGAGAAAATCAAAGGAATCGACGCGAAACTCGCTCTTCGAGACGTTGATAACGAGGCCGTATTGACGGAGACGTTCGAACGCCTTACGCAGGTCCGATTCATCTTCCGCAGCAGATCAGCTGAAAACGACAATGTCGTCTAAATAGACGAAACAACAAGTCAGCCCACGTAGCACTTCGTCAACGAACTGCTGAAATGTTTGAGCAGCGTTTCGGAGACAGAAGGGCATGAGGGTGTATTTAAACATGCCGAATGGTGTGATGATTGCAGTTTAGGAATGTCGGAAGGCTCCGCAGGAATCTGACGGTAAGCTTTAGCTAGATCCACTTTGCTGAATATGCAGCAACCGTGAAGCGAAACGGTGAAGTCGTGCATGTGAGGAATAGGATACTGGTCGGGAATCGTCACTGTGTTTAACTCGCGGTAATCTCCGCATGGCCTCCAATCACCTGTCTTCTTTGGAACCATGTGTAAAGCGGACGCCCAAGAGCTAGCAGAAGGCCGAACGAAACCCAACTCGAGCATGTGATCGAATTTCTGTTTTGCAATTTTCAGGCGGTCAGGTGCTAAGCGGCGGGGTCGGGCATATACTGGTGGTCCTTTCATGACAAGGTGGTGCGTGACCTTGTGCAGGATTGGGCGATCAGGCGAGGGAGGTTGAAATAAACTCTGGAAATTTTTGTAGGAGGGTGGACCAAGGTGTCGATACCTGGGTGTGTGCTTGTAGGAGACGCAAGGGCGGTGCAGTTGTGGTGATGCCCTGTACCGACAGGTTTGTCATGGAGTCCGACCTACGCATAGGCGTAGGTCGACAACCAAGTAGAACTTCCACAAAAAAATCGGCCCGATGATGGAGCCGCGGACGTCAGCGACGGTAAATAGCCATCGAAAGGGACGCTGCAGTCCGAGATGAAGAGTCACTGATTTCGGGCCTTACGTTCTAATATTAGAACCATTGACCGCAGTGAGAAAGGACGTGTCGTGGCGATGTCGCCTTCGGTCGTGAAAGGTAGGCGGAAGCACACAAATTTCTGCGCCAGTGTCTACAAGGTAGCGAACTTTCGTTACGTGGTCGGTGACATAGAAAATACGGCTTGACGCAGGGCCGGTAGCACTTGCCGACCGTTTCCCGAAAAGTTACACAGTGGACGGCACTGACGTGCACGAGTGCCGTATCGGGCGTGGTACCAACAAATAGCGGCAGTGGAATAACAGGAGTTGCTTTGGTTGGGCGTGCGAGAACGTGACTGGTCTCTACCCGCACAGAAACGCAAGGTAGCTAGCTCAGTAGTTAGTGGATGCACTTGCGAAGCAAGCTGTGTGTTTGAGGCGCTGAGTTCGTCAAAGCGCTGCTCTAACTGTAACGGACTCGAGACTGGCGCCTGACAACGGTCGAGGCAGATACGAAAGGATGGGAAGTATCCATGATCTGGTCTACCGTTGTTGCTAAGTCTCCTATGGACGTTGCCGCAGGTGAGGCACATAAAATCCTCCGAACCTGATTCGGTAGACGCTGCAGGAAGAGCTCGCGGAAGATTTTTGAGTCCGTTGAAGATGAATTGCCTCCGAATAGCAGGGTCATGCGACGAAGCAGCTCGGTCGGCTTTCGGTCGCCAAGTTGCTCCGATGATAGAAGCTGTTGAATGCGTCGCGACTCGGAGTCGGTCGTGCGTCGTAGTAACTCCCGTTTCAGGATGTCGTAGGGGTTGTCGGTTGGGTGAGTGAGCAAAACGTCGTGGATCAAAGCTGTGGTGGTCGAGCTGAGCGCACTCACGACATAGTCGTACTTGGCCGTCTGCGATGCGATGCGGTGACGGCGGAACTGCGCTTCGATTTGGAAAAACCTGAGCTCGCTATCTGCGGGCCAGAACTCGGGAAGCTTGAGTGTGGCGATGTAAGGTGTGGCATTGTCTCGGGAGTTCGATTCCGTGGCGTCGAAGAGAAGCGGCGGGATGAATAGTTGCGATGCGGGAAGCGTCCGAGGTCACCAACTTGTGGGAACAGAAGACTCGGAACAAGCAAACATTTATTCGTCGGTAACTAAGCTGATGCTGCGGCCATGATCTTTTGCAGACGCGAAGCACACTGTCCACTACAACAGGTTAGCAATGCAGACGATTACATTGAAGCTGCAAGCATGGGCAGAGAATAATGGCATATTGGGAGAACTTCGGAATGATTTAAGAGTCGGTAGTGATCTGAATAACAACTGATTTGTCATTACTGAATGTATTTGTGGCGACGAGTTGATGTGCGGCGATGTTCTGCTGCACAGATGATGCGTTCCAAGAGCTCACACAAGGAGTCGAGCGGAGATTGCGCTGCTGAACAGCAGGGAAGGGTTTGCAGGGTGGTTGTATTGTCACCCGGAGACGATGTCGTGGCTGCGATGGTTGGGTTGGCTACTTCGATGACTTTGTCAGTCAAAGCGGCAAGTCTGGTAAGATCCATGGTAGAGGCTGTCGCCAGGACCATCTGCACGTTAGCCGGCAGTCGTTGCAAAAACAATTCGCGCCACAGCGTGTCGTCGATGGATCTCGCGTTGTCTCCGAGAAGCTGCCTCATTCGGCGAAGAAGTTGACTAGGGCGTCGGTCGCCGAGTTCTTCAGCGGACAGAAGCTGATGGATGCGAGAACGCTGTGAAGCTGCTGTGCGCTTTAGCAGGGCTGCCTTGAGATCGTCATAGACAACGGTAGACAATGGGGCGTTCAACAAATCTGCTACTTCAATGGCTGCGGGCGAGAGTGCTGCAATGGCGTAATGAAACTTTGAGGCTTGAGAGCGGATACCAGCGACTTGAAATTGCGATTCGGCCTGAAGAAACCACGCCCAGAGATGCTGGTCCCAGTACTGTGGGAGGCGGACGGCGATGGCCGAACAGGAGGACTCACCGCGTTCATCGGAATGGTTCTGGCCTTGAGCTCTCGTAGCGTTGGTCTGGTCCATGGTCGTCTCTACCACAGGAGCGTATCGCAGTATGACGTCCGAGGTCACCAAACAGTGGCGACGAGCGACCACGTAGATCGTAAAGTATCAGGCTCACCTGCACGGGCTAGCGTTCCGAGACAGATTAAAATGTTACGCTAAGTGATCGGTTGTCGGTTTTTCTTCTCCCGCGAGAGCCTGAGACTTTACCGGTCTATACTCCGTTTCATACATCAAGTGCAACGTTGTGGAGGCTAGAGATACTTTTTGCGGTAGCTGCGTTCGCACTCAGAAGTAGTTCGGTGTTTACTGACCGAATTTTGTGAAAATGTTCTTTACATGAGATCACTTCTGAACACAAAAACGAATTCCCCCTTAGAAACAAGCAAACCATGTACCCATACGGCTGCAAACACGTTGTTTTAGATCAATTCGCTTTTCGTTATTGTTTTTTATTTGCAGCCTGTCGCTGCAGCCTCACGTGCAAGCTCGCGCGAGCAAACGCCGCTGGCGCGCAGCGAAGCATAGACGGAACGCGCGGAGTGATACATTTTAAGGACCGTACTTCTTGCGTAGCTTCCACCGCGTTGCACTTGATGTATGAAACGGAGTATACGTGGTCGCTCGTCGCCAGATATTAAATATCCCGAGAAGAAATGAGACCGCTTTATGTGGCTTTTTTAGACATTACCGGAGCGTATGACAATGTAGACAAAACTACCATCCCGTTTCAAAGGGGACGCTCATAGCTGTATCTTGGTGTGCCGCAGGCGAGACATGACAAGAGGCTCCAAGGAAGGAGAGCGGAAGCGTCCCCGTTTATTCAACAGCCGTGTATATATACACTAACTGGGAGAGGACGTGTTCCCTCACCACCATGTGTAATGTGCGATACAGATGTCGGTCACGTCACATGTGCCGTAGATGCGAAACCAGCGCTGCGCCTAATACGATGCATAAGTACGATACAATAGCGTCCATCTATCCATCCTGAGTTATCTGGCCAGTTACGCTTGCGCGTAGAAAACGGCGCAAGCAGGCATTCTATAGAATAATTCTCCTACGAGACAACCACGAATGCTGCAGATAGACGCCAGGTCTTCAGAAAATGAAAGAAGCAGACATTAAATACGACCATGTGGTAGAAGGAACCTGCGTCTAACTTCTATCTTCGTCTAGAAAAAATGTTATTCACTTCACGTAATAAGTGGGATCCTCACCTTTACAGAAAGTATGGAGCAACAAATACTTGTTGCTGTGTATAAAATGTTCATCTTGTTTCGGGCAAATCAATTTCTTACTTGGAAACGTCACACTGGCTACGTCAGTTCAAGCCGGCGCCATATTCCTGTAGTATTGCACTTGGATTTTTCAACGAACATAACACTCTACGTCTCCAAAGCGAGCACTTCCAACTTTGCTGACCGTAACTTCTGCTGATGAAAATGATGCCTTGCCGAATATCTCCTTGCAAAAAGTAAAATAATTATATGCCTGACAGTGGGATAGAACCACGATCTTCCAGCACAAGAGCCCGATACTCTAGTCATTAGACTACAATCGCTTTTTGCCATTTTTGGTCAGGAAGACATTTTTGAAAGCTCTTTGGTCAGGAAAGACTATTAGCGAGTTTAGAATAGACTTCGCAACCTAACGCAAATGCAGACAAATGTAAAAAAATATGCTTTGTTCTCACTGCGCATGTTCAGAACGTTAATGAGTTTTTGTGGCTTATGTGCGCTATGATAAGATAAGTTATTGGGCGAGTTTAACGGTCAACGTTTACGCAATCTCAGAAATAGCGTTGCCGAACATGGAGGCACCGATGTCTCCCGCTTCAGCGTGAATTGTCGTGAAGGCTACGCTCTCGCTCTCGTTGATCACCAGTATTACAGTTGAAATGAGCTTTCGTTTCCTATCAACTCACCCGAAAAGTTAGGTATGGCGCATTGTGCGTCCAATTTCTGAGATCGTTCGGCGATTCCAACTTTCGTAGGCCTGGCGAGACGCCTACGCAATTGCAAAGACAGGATGGTTGCTAATGGATTGTCTTGGCTTCGATACGTCTGCCACGACGCACCAGACGCTGTCATGTCTTCTAGCGTCTTCTTTTCGTTTGGTTCCCGTACATTAAACGCGCACCGTAACGCCCCACAACGGTGCTTGCGTTTAATGCGTATACGTAAGGCGACAAACTATTTAGTTAGGGTGTTGTCATGCTAGAACGACTACTCATCAACTCCACTAGCAATATTTGAATTTACATATCTTCACATGGGACCCTGCAGAAAAAGCTGTATACTCCTCGGTAAGCCAGCATGGTCATCTATAAGATTACTCCTTGTGCTATTTCGTTAGTAATGGCGTCCTGACATTGATGCGTAATAGCTAGCCAGCTTGGAATAGACAAAGATGATATTCGTAACTTCGCAACAGCGCCAATTCGGGCGTCGCAGTTAACTGATATTTAACTTTTCCGCATCTTCATTCAGTACATATCTTCATTCAAATATACCTTCTTAGTCTGCCCCCGTGTGTTTCATTTCTTCTCCCATCGTTTCGCGCTGTTCTCAAGTTACAGCAATTGTCCAACAAGCTTAATTTTTGAGCGCTGCCACAATGGATCATGTATCATTTAACCCCATAAGACTCCTTGTACAATACATTGCACATTGACTTGAACATTTTTTTTTCGATATTCACTCTCGCAAATGATTACGCAAAATATTCATTCTGGGTATGAAGTACGGTGCATGTGTAACTGTGAAGAAGTGTTTTACTCATGTTCTTATCATTCACTTTCGATAACTTTCACACTCAAGTGCTCTAGAACCCTGTGTCGTCACAGACGGCCGAAAGCAACCTTGAGGTGTGTTTCAATCGAAATCACTGAAGTTGCGGGCAAATACCGGACGCGGCAGCAACATGGCAATTTAAGAGCGTATACTACACATAGTTCCATCTTCATCTCTGCGTTTAAGCAATGAAATGCAGTTTTTACCACAGAAAACATGTGAAGATGCTGGAGATAGTTTTTTTTTTTTTTTTTCATGTACATGGAGACGCAGCTTTTTGTATATAACCGCGGTATTTAAATCGTTTTTGAAGTTCATAACGTTAGAGTAGACAATAAAGATCACTTCGAAGAGCGAATATGTCCCATAGCTGTGTTTGGGTCTCAGGAGGGTTAACTAGACAGCTTCATTAATTTCTGGGCGTCGGTGATTGAGTTCAGTGATAGACCGGCACGGTGATACGGACCTAAACCACTCTCAGCTTCATGTCGCGAAATTATGATCTACAAATTACGTCCGGTAAGGGCGTATTACGCCGCGTTGAGCTCTGGTGGAACGGCGAAACTAAATGGGGTCTCATGAATTTCGGTGCATCTGTGAGGGCACCACAAGCACGCACGCGTGAATACATACGCGTATACGTATACTTGCGCTCATCTATACGACAAGGCCTGCATATGTTCTTTAACTACGGCGACGTGGTTGACACTGTGTGTCTGTTTCCCTCAGGACGACGCCCACTTCTCGTACCTGGGTCAGGAACCTCGGAGGATGGCGCGCTTTGCGCGCAGCGTGGTGCGCCTCGCGCAGAGCTTCGGATTAGATGGTGTCAACGTCGAGTGGCTCCGTCTGGAGGGCACCGTGTGCGGATCACGCAACGACCCGCAGGCCCTGACGCTGCTATTGCGCTACCTGCGGGGGCTGGCGAAAGCCAACAGGCTGCAAGGATTTACGATCGCGTTCACCCTCCACCTTCAGAGCAGCTGGAACGAGGTTTGTGCCACAAAATCAATATCATGTTGGCGGAAACAGCGCAGTTGAAACAGAGCCAGTTAATTGAGGGCCCCAGCGAAGAAATGGTCACAAAAAGAAGGGGCTACGTGTTGATAGAGGTTGCACCACACTTCCAAATTTCTTTCTTTCTTTTTTTAGAATGAACATCTGCACCTCTATGAGCAGTAATAAGTGTAACGCGAGATGCGAGCAAAATAAGAGTTCATTCAGTGAAATATAAATATTAAGCAAGTGAGTCACTTGCTTGATACAAGATGCCAGGCATGCCATATCATGTCACATCATGTTTGCATGCTGCGCAAATATTTCAATCATTCTTTAATGAACCATTTTCTCTCTCTCAGTTTCAGAAAGGAATTTGTTCCTTTCAGCGGTCCAGTGCATTAAATGTTGCCCGTACGGTATCAGTTTAAGCTGCCTATATTTGGAGTTACATAGAAGCGTAAAGGCGTGTGATGCTATTCAGCCAGCGTCGGTGTGAGTACATGTTCTCATTAAACGGATTTTCACGTTTTGTGTGAGCAGCCGACAAAATTAAAAGAAGTAATCGTAACATGCAATGCTATGTACATGTGAATATGCACTCGCGGCGCTCATTGTCATGCAGTAAGGCGAATAAATTAAACATAAGATATGCATATATGTCCGTGCTAAGGAATATTTCGTTCTTTCCATCTGTTTATTCGCAAGGGCATCACTGTACAGTCAATACTGCCGACTGTCAGGGACAGAGCACGCCCGTATTTGCGCCCAGTGAATGAACATCGCGTATACATATCATTATTTCTGGCGCAAACTGCACGTTTAAACTGTCAGGTTTATTAAAAACGAGTGTATTTCATTATAACGAGACCATTCCTTCTTCTACATGCTATAATACATCAACATTCGCGTGATGGTTGCAATTGCCGGCCTCCGAGAAGAACTCGCCGTTATTGTGCCAGCAAGGATGACACTAGGTAGCCGCGTTATCTTGTCTCACCGTATTCAGGGCGTCTATTCTGATACTAAGTTGGGAAGATAAAAATACGGCTTGAAGTTTGTTTAACCGCTATGCGGATATGGTGCGTAAATTTATATACGAGTATGATTTAGCAGAGAAATTACAATGCGGCTTATTTTGTCCTGTTAATGTTCGCAGATGCTGTGCTCTTAGGTGACAATGATCGTTGGGAGAATTGAATTGTTCTACGTTCGTAGATGATTTATTTTACAGCTTATTGTTACGGGAATAAATAACTAAACCACGACACTCGATGACATGTGCATCGCTAAATAAAGATCAGATCTTTACGGCAACATCTACGAAGTTGGAAGGTAATTTTGATAGTATAAATAATGCTTCCACTTTAAATATTCTCAAAACCGTCGAATTGTAACAATTAGAGAACACGCTAGACTGAAAAACTTGGGCCCGGATTCTGAAATGCTCCTAACATTAGACCGTTTCCCTACTTTACGCAAGGAGTCCCTCATGCTACCTAAACGTTAGGTGCCCTCAGAAGGCCATCCCGAATTCTGAAAGCTTCCTTTCACCCTCCCTGTGGAAGGAGTGCCTTACCAAAGGAAGGGGAACGTTTACAGGCTTCTGGTTACAAAAAATGCTAAATATTTGTAATGAACTGCCACAGTAAACTGCTAGCGCTGTTAGAATTGCATTTCTACTTCTATACCAGGCCATAAATTCAATTTCTTTGGTTTATGACGTAAAAATAGTTGAAAATGATGCACATGGCATGAAAGCAAACTCAGCCTAGCAACTCTGCCAGCATCTGACAGTTCGATTGGTCAGGCGTCGCTTTCTTTCTTTTTTTTTTTTTGCCTACGGTTTCTTTCGTGCGTGTGTGTGTGTATTTGCCATGCCGGGCAAAACTGATGTCACCTTCCAAATGCATCGGCATACAGAGGGTTGGGATGCACAAACAAGGCCGCCTACAACAGTTTGCATGGCACCCATTCCGTAAAAACGCAGTGCGATGAGGACCTTCAGCAGAGCAGGTAGCGGCGCTCCTCTGTTGTCTGTGCTACAATGCATTTGCAGCACTGCCAGTATGGTTGTAACAGCTCGCTTGGAAAAATGATACGGGGCTAGAAACTTCACTTCGTTGTAGTATTCCAGTGGATTCTGCCTGTCAGTCAGATGCCGGACTGGAGTAAACGGCGGAGGCTTGTACACAGTCCAGTAAAGAAGTTCATTTGCTCGTCGAAGAAACCTTGAAACCTTGTCTTCTCCACTCGCCAGCCATTCGCCAGAAGACATTCACCAATGCATATTTGAGGACAATTTCTTTCCCAAAACAGTTTTCGAGTGGAACAAAATACCTGCAAATTTTGCTGATACTAATAATTTTTGCATGAACTGAAGTCTTCGGATGAATATCGCAAGGTCGTCATTCTCGCCGCTCGCTTTTCACAGAATCACAAAAGACATGACACAAAGCACAGTCCGCGGAACCAAGCTGGACGTCAATACACGGCGGCTGGCTACCGCGGCCTTGGCTGCGCACGGCACCTATCCAAGCTGAGCGTACCGCGTGCAAAGTCCTGCGGAGAAGCATGTGTTCAGGTAGAGGAGCGCGGTTAGGAAGCATGAAGGTAGCATGCCGGCTGCCTAAGCGCGAGGAAGCACCAAGGAGGCCCTGACTTAGTGCCCTTAGTAAGGGACGTTCCAGAATTGACGCCAGGTCGCCTTATAGCGTGTGAGGCGTCCTAAGTAAGGAAAGGAGTGTTTCTTCTGAAACACTTAGTCTTCCACCGAAGAATTACTTCGATTGCATTGGTATACGCAGCCATGACGCCATGGCAGTCTTCTCCACTCGCCAGCCATTCGCCAGAAGACATTCACCAATGCATATTTGAGGACAATTTCTTTCCCAAAACAGTTTTCGAGTGGAACAAAATACCTGCAAATTTTGCTGATACTAATAATTTTTGCATGAACTGAAGTGTCCCTTTCAGCGGCAGCTATATCTCGTTTTGCTTTCTGCACTTTTTTATGTGTGGTTACTTTCTTCTTCTGCTGTTTTGTACGAATGAAGTCCCATTCTGCTTGGACCACAGGATCGATTCCCAGTAACTATAAAATAGAATACGTAAATATTAAATGTTCGAATACACCTGCCGTGGTTGCTTAGCGGCTGTGGTGTTGGGCTGCTAAGGACGAGGTCGCGGGATCAAATCCCGGCCATGGCGGTCGCATTTCGATAGATGCGAAATGCGAAAACACCCGTGTACGAGATGTAAGTGCATGTTAAACCCCGGTGGTTCAAATTATTCCGGAGTGCCCCACTACGGCGTGCCTCATAATCAGATCGCGGTTTTGGCACGTAAAACCCCATACTTTCACTTTAACGTTTGAATGCTCAGTGACTAAATTCCGAGTAATACACTCATCATTTGTACGGCCCCTTTGCCGCAAGAGCGATGTCCAATACAGACACTAGCGCCACATTTTATTGATTTGCGACGCTCCATGCTGGATAAAATAGCCTGCAGGAAATTTGGCTCTTCATCTGTTCCTGAGCTGCACACCAATGCAGTGCATCTGTAGAGCGCGTCGCCTAAGTTTGTTTGAATACCAACGCTACTTCACTCAAAGCGATCTCTTTCATGCTGAATCAAAGACCAACAGACTATCACAGGTTGTTACACAAACACTGGGCTCTTACTGGTAAAACTGTTCTTACGTATATACATGCGACTTCTCCGACCAGCCCCGGCCCCAGCGATTGCTTCGTTATTAGGCCAATCCCATGCATTTGCAGTGGGTGCGCGAATACTGGCCAATGTGGAAGTTATCTGTTTTATTTTCCTGCTTTCAATATTACTTTTTTTGTAAGAACATCAGTGAGTACGCACCATGATTTTATGGAGGGTAAAGAAATAACGGAAGCTACAACATTTCGGTCAAATCTTCAAAGGCTGCTAGAACAAGTGGTTCCTTCAGCAGTTTCTCGCCAATTCGTACACCTTGCCATATATATACACGGATGAGCACATTGCGGGTCTGGATGCCCTGTGAGCCTTAGTGCCGCGGCACCAAGTGTGGCGATGGTTCGGTTTGGCGCGTCCATTTATACTGTTCACTGACGTACTTCCGTAAAGTATGAGAACTAGGACAAAAATAACTGCAGCTAAGAATGCGCTCATCGCGATGGCGGCAAGCATACACTCTCCGTCGAGGTAACTTTGCGGCCTATTCGCACAACAGCTTAACACCTACATTATATATAGCCAAATGCAACACGCGAGGCACAGTTGTAGAGAGGTAGTTTTGCTTCGATAAGGTAATTTCTGCAGGATCCTAGTTCATACATGTGGCGTCGCTGCGCATTTTGCAGCACATTAAAGGCATCCAGGAGGACATCGACATGGTCTTTCTGGGCCCGATCTACACAAGAAGCAGCAGAATCTGCCCCATCAACCCCGCGAAGAGAATACGGTTCTTCAACGTGAGTGATGACTGTTGGGGCCATACGTGCTCAATATATATATATATATATATATATATATATATATATATATATATATATATATGCATACAAGATGAAGGGTTTCACGCCAGACCCGAAGGTATATTCAAAAAAGGAAAAAAAGACGAACGTTTATGGCATAAGCCATAAGTCATATTATGCCATAAACGTTCGTCTTTTTTTCCTTTTTTGAATATATATATATATATATATATATATATATATACTCAGGGGGAAAAACACTTCATTCTTTGACGTCGCAGTCCAACGACAAATTTGGAGCGTGCGTCCGGCTCCGCGATCAGACACTCCTTACTAGCTTGGCGAATCAGTTCTTCGCATGCCCGCTTGCGATGTGTCAACACAAGTGCGAAAACGCGCGCGCAGCATACTGCATGCGGCAAGTAAGAATGCTGCGAGCGGCAAATTTGACGAAAAACGGCAGGAACGTGCGACAACCGCTTCACAATGCGCCAAGAATCAAGGTCTGCCTAAATTCGGATAATTATAGGGTAGACACATGTAGCATAAGGAGTATATAAAGGCGAGTTATTGTCCTCAAGCCCACTTAACCTCGAAATGTAGATTCTATGGCCTTCTTGTGCGAAATTATAACGCAACGCTGACCTCTGAAAGGACCTTTGCCAAAGCAGGATTTATTAGGGTTTCTTGCGCTTTTTTGCGGTGCAAAAGCAGGCCCTGGTGTGGGTAGTGTCCGAATACTCGCTTCTGTACTATTCCCGCATGCTACAGGTGTGCGTGTGTTTGCCAGGACAACCACAGAATTTTAGTGAGTTGGAGGATCAGTATTTCTCGCATTTCTTTCTTCTAGCTTCCTGTTCTCCCTATGAGCATACTAGAATTGGTCGTATTTTCGGGCGTCGTCCCATTTACTCCGCCGCAGTGCCTCCAAATTTCCACCTTCGGGCACAACTGCAACTTAAACAAATTTTGTCGCAATAGGTGTTGTCCTAATCCATGTCCCAGCGACAATTACCTATGGTTAGCAGAAGTCAACCTCCCAGGTCATGCTTTTGGATTCGCCGGAATCGATTGCAAGGTGGGAAAGATGTCATGGACGCCGTGTTGTCCATACTGTCGTGGTACAACGCGAACAGAAGACAGGGAGTTCAGACATGTTCGGGTCGACTCTACGAAAGAGACGAGCCATGTCTTCACCGACTCATTGGGTTGTTGCACCCGTAGCTCCATCAAATGCTGGGCGCGGTCCTGATAAGAGGTGGTTGAAGAGGGGAAAACTCCGGGCCAAGGCCTAGCAGTCGTCGGCTGAAGCGATGCACATGAGTCGTAACTGGTTATAATGCGTCCGGGCTAGATGAACGACTCCCGGAAGGAGTCCGGAGCATCAGGCGCAGTCAATGCCCAGTACGTCCACCAGTGTCGCGGTACAACGCGAACAGAAGACGGGGAAACGTTCAAGAACAGCAGGACTAGCTGTTCAAAGAAACCAGAACACAGACACGTCTTCTTCGCCCTCTAAGAATCCCACTGACCCACTAGACGGAGTCCGCTAATGCCCCCATCGTGGTTGTCGTCTGCCTAGAGCACACGCGTCATTTGTCGCTCCCTAAAAAAGCATCGCCCCGATGCTAGACCAGAAATGTCACTTGCGGAAGTGAGGGTCTCTCGCATAGTCATTCGCTCACATACGGCTTCATGCGTGCAACAGGCACAAGTTCAGGACGGTGTGGGCGGCGCCCCGTACAGTTGGTCTACCGTGTGTCCCGCCAGTCAGTCCCAGCTAACATTCACCAAGGTCTTTAAAAAATAAAAGAAAAATGACCTTCAACATCGCATTTGCTCTCTTTGAGGGCATTACAAGAGAGATATTTTCATTTCATTTTATTTGGGCCCATTCACTAGCAAATGGAGGGGGCCAAGGTAAAAAGCTGCTTATTGGCAGCTTGAGTGGTCCCTGGCCCCCTTTACATATTGGCAGACCGGTGGCAAAGAACACTTTCAGAAATGAATAAAAAACAAATAACAGTGGGTTACATATTACAGGGAGTAATCACATTTCTTTCACTGTGAGTACGCGTGGTTTCACTGTACCATGGTGATTTAAATTATAGTTTTCGCAAGACAGATGAGCTCCGATGGTGTCTAGGCATGAATGTCAATTCCGGCTTCTAGGTAAGAATTTAGTAGCCGTGGCAAGGTGTTTGCGACCATTTGATGGGCGTAATTTGTTCTCGAAAAAGGTATGAGCCATTTTTCATGGCTGCGCGTGTCATATGTGGGTGTATACTCTTTTAATTTTGCTATGTTTGTTATTAGGTTGCTTCTATCTTTACCTGAAAGTAGTAAGTGCGTAGGAGAGTTTGTTTGTAGAGATAATGACTTTTTGTTATGTTGTACTTGGTGAAAATACCTTCAATGTGTGAGTTGTACGGCACATTTGCAATAGCTCGTGTTACTTTTTTTGCATCAGTAGTATTTTAGAGAGATTGGAAGCCGATGTTGTGCCCCATACAAGATAGCAATAATTTACATGCGAGGCAAACAGTGCATTATAAATGATCAATTTAGCTGACGTTGGTAAAAGGTACCGATTGCGATGTAGTATACCTGTTATGCGGCTCAGTTTCTGGAGTACAAAAACCACGTGAGCGTGGACAGAAATACTGTCCTAATTATCAAAGTGTCAATGAGAAAGTTGTAGAGCAACATCAAAAACTCCCGATACAGCTTTTTGTTGCTGAATATGTGCTACATAAAAGTGTTTTTCCGGGCATGAAAGAAGCCCCGAATACACGCAAAGTGCCTCGAGCGGCCAGTCGTGCGGGAATTCTGCATGTATTCGCGGGCTTCTTTCACACTCGGAAAAACACATTTATGTAGCACATATTCAGCAACAAAAAGCTGTATCGGGAGTTTTTGATGTTGCTCTACAACTTTCTCATTTACACTTTCATAATTAGGACAGTACTTCTCGAGTTAGATAATTAATTAAAACTGAGCAGCGAAAAAATTACTGGCGGCTACTCCACTGTACTGGAAACAATACGCACTAGATTGGCTTCGCGTAACGATATTCCTGTTTTTTTAATCGTGCTGCGTGATAGCTGGGACACCCTGTATATGATCCGGTGGTTTTCATTTATTGAGTGATCACGGGGACCATGGCCTTATGGTCGCTACGGTACACCGCCATAGGGTGTGCGGCAAAGGTTGGCACGTTTTTCATAAACACGTCACCAACGCCACGCGCGTTCAGTGCGAACGCGGGCAAAACGCCGCCGCTGTCGGCAACAGTTGTGCGCGTTGTTTGTGTGACCGCACATAATCGCTGTCAAAACGCTGGCTACGTGAAGAACGGCTAAACGCCGTTGCCGACACTATAAAGGCCAACCTCCATGGAACGAAAAAGCGACGAACTTTCGGCGGCGGCCGCTCGGCAACGGCCGCCCGCCGCCCGACGTCAAAAAAATGACTGTTCGCCGCCGATCCACCCTCTCCAGATATTCGCCGACCAGCGAACCGCCGCCGCCGGAAGTCGTCGCGCTCAGCGGAGAGCGTGGACCAATGGGACCACAGCGCAGAGGTTAACTTCCGTCGGTCGCCCGTCGACGGGAGTTTCGGTTGTTGACACTTGGCTACTGTTTGGCTATTTCCTACCTTCGTTTCAAACGCTTGTTTTCCAGCGCTGTTTCACCTCCTTGTTGGTTGTTCTGCCTCAATGTTCTAGTTAATGGGTCACTGCTTGTTTTGTGTACTCTATGTAGCTAGAGGCTTCGCTTCCCGATGATGCTCTGCCCATGCATACCCGCAACATGATGCCTTGCGTACCGCCGTGTTTTGGAAAGACGTTTGATTGAAGTTTGCGGGGCGTAGTTCACTGGCACATCCGAGAAAAACGCGAGCTGAAGCATCGCGTAGGTGCGGCATATGGGCGGCTCGCTACTTTAAGCGACAAAACAGCCTTCTCGCAAGCCACGTACGTAAAACATGGCGGCGGGCCCCGCTGCCCGCTTCGAATTGAATTTAGCGTGGCTTTTGTAGAATTCGCTTCGTTCGTAGGAAATGACTGCGTAAACGGCTTTCGCTTAGTCTCAGGCCGCTTCGACGACAGTGTATTATGGATGACCTTGTGGAGTTTTCGAGATCGCTTCTCGTTTCAAACGAGATCAAGCCTAACGAGGGAAACCGATGATGATGATGATGATGATCATGATGATGATTATTGGCATCCCCTTTGAAACGGGGCGGCGACAAATAGTCACCTAGCCTGCTTGATTTAATCAGGTATACTATACATGTTCTTTATCTAGCATTTTTGTATACCTCTCATTATTTTTATTTTTCTAAAATTTACCTTGTACCGCTGCCTATGATTTTAAGAGATCAGGTCGTATCCATCTTTTCCCTGCTTTTTTTCCACTAGTACTCTAATCGTCTCTTGCTGATCTCTACGGCTGATCTGTTATGTTTCCTTACACTTTAAACCCAAGCGCTTCTGGGAGTTGCACGTTACCTACGGTTCTCGCTGGGTGGATCCCGTCGCATTCCATTAGGATCTGCTGAGTGGTCTCTGGATCTTTACTCAGCATGCACATGTCTCACCTAGTTCCGAATATTTGTTCCGATATGTCTTCGTCCTTAGACAACCGGCTCGAGCCTCAAATAGCAAGGCACTGCCCTTTGTGTTATCGTACAGATTTTCCCTTCTAATTTCTTTGTTCTCATTCTTGTAAATCTCCATTGTCCTTTTCGTTTCCATTCTTTGCATCCAATTCACGGTCTCTATTTCTCTCACTTTCTTTCTGATGACCCCTGGTTGTCTATTTACAGTTTCGATTACCCTGTACTTGGTTGCCAACTTCCTTGACCTCTTCCTCCATTCTGTGTCCACGCTTTTCATGTAGAGATACTTGTGCACTTTAGCCGCCCATTTATTTTCATCCATGTTCCTGAGCCTTTCTTCAAAACTAATTTTGCTTTGTGCTTCTCTGACTTCAAAAGAGGCCCAACCCATGTCACCATGCACTGCCTCATTTTTCGTATTGCCGTGTGCTCCCAAAGCCAACCAGCCTACTGATGTTTGGTTAACTTCCAAACCCGCCAATATATCCGATTTTAAGCATATAATGGCATTTGCGAATGTTAGCGCTGGCACCATTACTCCTTTCCAGATTCCACGCACCACCTCATACTTATTGTGGCCCCACAGTGCTCTGTGTTTCATTATTGCTGCATTCCGCTTCCCCTTTATTTTCAGATTATCTTGGTGGTTGCTTGAGTAATTCTTTCCTTCGTTTATGTGTACGCCGAGGTACTTATATTGCTTCACTATGGGTATTACTTGCTGTTGAATTGACACCACGAAGTTACTCGTGTGTTCATTAAAGATCATAATCCCTGATTTCTCTGTGCTAAACTTAAGGCCTAGGTTTGTCGCTGCGTTCCCACAGATATTCGCAAGTATCTGTAAATTTTTTTTATTGTCCGCTAGTAGCACAATATCGTCTGCGTACATCAGTCCAGGGACCTTCTGTTGCACCATTTGTCCATTACGCATGTAGGATAAATCAAAACCTAATTCGCTGTTTTCCAGTCGTCTTTCTATGCCCTTGACGTAAAGCGTGAACAACAATGGTGACAGAGGGCATCCTTGCTTCAATCCTTGGTGAATTCCCACCATTTCATTTCCTTTTCGGCCTTCCCATGCCACTTGTACTTGGTTGTCTCGATATATCTCCCTCAGCAGCTCCACGAAATCGTCATCTATGCCTTCGTATTGAAGAATATCCCACAACAATTCCCTGTCTACGTTGTCATAAGCTCCTTTAATATCTAGAAATGCTATCCATAAAGGTCTTTTCTGAGCTACTGAAATCTCTATGCACTGAGTTAGTACAAACATATTGTCTTCTAAGCGTCTGCCTGGCCTGAACCCATTCTGTAGTTCCCCCAATACACCGTTTTCCTCCACCCACTTCGACAGTTCTAATTTTATAGCTTGCATTGCCATGCTATATATCACCGACGTTACTGTAACTGGCCTGTACGAGCTCGTCTTATCCTTATCTCCTTTGCCTTTGTAGATGAGATTCATCTTGCTTTCACGCCATCCAACGGGAATATTCTTTGTTCTAATCACTTGCTCTATGGCATTAGTCAGCAGTGCCTTGCTTTTTGGACCGAGGTTTTTGATTAGCTGTATTGGGATTTCATCGGGTCCTGCTGCCGTGTTGTTAGGGACATTTTCTGCTGCCTTTTTCCAATAAAAGCTTTCTATGCTAAATTTTGATCTCTCAGGCCTCTCTGTTGTTGCTGGATCTGTTGTCTGAACTACGCTTTTTCTCGTGTCGAAGTTATGCCTGATAACGTCTGTGAAACTTTCGAGATATGTCAGTGCTGCCTATCGGTGAAGTCGAGAGATAGGCGTGATGATGGCATATGGCCTCTGAGATTGGAAGATCTCGCAGGCCAACTAAATTTGTAGTAAACGTGCACTGCTTAGCGTACGCTGTACTATAGCGTACGATATTAGTTGCGTACGCTATACTAAAACTGTCTGATAGATTTCCGTGTTTCCTCGATGGCAGGGCAGGCTCGAAGGCAGAAGATGACGGGAGAAAAACTCAGCTGCGCGCGAGCGGAGATATCCGTAAATAGACACAGTGTGACAGACGAGGGATAAGTATCGGCGAAATACCGACGTGCCGCGTATTCACACACACAAACAAAAAGTTACAGTCTAGTTACAGTCTAGTTCTAAAAGTTACAGTACAATAAGTGTCGGCTTACAGCGAACACTTATTGTACACACTTTTTCAGGTCAGGTGCCTTATTTTACGTGTAAAACATTGATTTGGGTGCTGTTTTGCCTTCTGCTTTCATTCGCCAACGTCGCTTTCGTAGCCTATCTCGTCTGGGCACAATGACTTCTCTCGGGCTGCGTCGACCGCATGGTCGGCGGCGTTCGCCGGCTCTTGGTTGAATGGAGTGTGATGTGACGAATTCGCAACGGCGCTTCGCCTTGGATTTTTCGTCACGTGAAATTCGTCGCGAAAGTTCGCTGTATGGAGGTTGGCCTTTAGGGGAGCGGTGGGCGAGAGCCGAGAAAGAGTCGGTGGCAGAGGCCGGCAGGGCTGCGCGCATGCGCCGCAGTGGGAGATCGGGCACGCACACGCACAATCTAGGGTGCGTCGATGCCCTCCTCGCCCTCGGCGCTTTCATTCGCACATAAGTCGCGTTAGCTCAACACATCCCATATCCTCTGGTCCTGTGGACCGCCCCCACCTCCCTTGCCTGCCCCTACAAATCTTTCCCTTAAACCCCATGCCGGGTGGCTGACAGAAGCCACCAGCACCGACGACCAACGGTACCTTGCGGCGTTTATCGGTGCTGCACTGAAGAATGCCGCATGCGAGGCTCTGGACCACGGTGTAAGAATAAGCAAGAGAGGTGCTGACACTCTCCCCACAACGCACGCGAAAGCGCCGCCCGCTCGTGTCTAGATTATGTTCGGCTAGGTTACAGCTCGGTCGGCGCCGTCGTAGAGGGCGCTGCGGTATGCGGTCCTAGCCTCGGCGGCAAGGCGCATGCTGCCGCTGCTTCGTCTTGCGGCCGCGCTGTTTTGAAGGCACGATTTTTGTTCGCGTGCGTTTCATGAGCTTGTGCTTGGATATTGTCGCCACAGGCCCTTGACAAAGGCGGCAGCGGCCTTCTGAGAGGCGTTTGAAATGGCTAGAAAGTGCTTCGTTCCGTACTGCAATTCTGGATACCTGACTTGGGCTGAGCGTCTGCCTTTATTCAAAGCGCCGTCCGACAGCGGTCGTCTAGAGCAGTGGCGCTGTGCAAATCTGAGGGCATACCGAACTCTAACGCCTACCGACCATGTCTGCACCAACCATTTTTCAGAGGATACGATATTGACGGCATATTACACGGAGCGCTCGATAAAAGGACCGGCCATCAAAGCCTTCGAACGCGGTGTCGTCTCGGACCAAGCGTTACGCATCCTCCGCAGCGCGGATCAGAGTACCCTCAAGCACCCCACCATCATCTGGTTCCCCGCCCATCTCGGACGGGTGCCGGGTGCCCCGCCAAACCTCAACGAGATCGCCCACGACGCAGCGCGTGCGCTTACTGACCGCGCCGTCCCAGGGCAACCCCACCTCGCCGAGATAGAGACCAACCAGGATGCCCCCATTACGTATAATGAAATCACCAAACACTTCTGCCTTGGACGCCGCATCTTTCCGCCCCCACACCCCAAACTTAACAGACCGCAAGCGCTAACCCTACGCTTATTACAAACAGACACTACCCAAACCCCGCCAAACTCCACGTTCTCTATCCTGACGCGTACCCCAGCGACATGTGCCCCTCGTGCGGATACACGGCGACACTCACACACATGCTCTGGGAGTGTAGAAA
Organism: Dermacentor silvarum; assembly: GCF_013339745.2. Taxonomy (NCBI): domain Eukaryota; kingdom Metazoa; phylum Arthropoda; class Arachnida; order Ixodida; family Ixodidae; genus Dermacentor; species Dermacentor silvarum. Next base: position 102,282,417 of record NC_051162.1, on the reverse strand, counting down.
CGCTCATCCCGACTCTACCTCGGACAAGTGGGAGAAGTCCCTGAGAAGCTCGCTTCTCGCCGACCAGCAATGGGCCGTCCAGCAGGCCCACGAAGCGGCCGCCAGGTATTCCCTGTCGGTCCCTACGTGGGAGACGCCCACTACGCCCTAAGCGCGTCCTGCAGGACCCAAATAAAGTTTGTCCAGTCCAGTCGATAAAAGGATTCCCACCTTATTTCCGAACTGTCCAAAGAACCTCACACGGTCAAATAAACCTCTAAAGCCGCTGCGGAAGTGAGAACCCCCGGTGTGCCACAGTAGTTTGCGCAAATTTTGCGGCATGTACAAGATATATACTGGGTGGTTTACTATCATGCACCAAGATTTAAAAATGTGTAAATGTCACGTAGCTGGACAGAACCAAGGTAATGTTGTCTGCCGTCGCTTGGAGATACTCAGATTATTTTTTTGTATTCCGCTTAATTACATAATTATTTTCATAATTGATTAATCAACATTTTAAATGCTATAATTGGATAAAAAGTGTGAACGAGAAAATTGTACAGCAGCATGGAAAACTCCCAATATAGCTTTCTGTTGCTCAATACGTGATACATAAAAGTGTTTTCCGAGCGTGAACGAAACCCGCAAATGCAGCAATATTGCCGTGCGACTGGCCGCTAGAGGCACTTTGCATGTATTCGTGAGCTTCTTTCATGCTCGGAAAAACACTTCTACGTAGCGCGTATTGAGCAATAGAAAGCTGTATCGGGAGTCTTTCATGTTGCTCTACAATTTTCTCATTGACACATTTAATCTAATTATAATATTGAGAAGTTGATCAATAAATAAGACCTAATTATCTAATTAGGCGGAATGTAAAAAATAATCTCTCTCCATGGGACGGAAACAACATTACTATGGTTCTGACCAGGTACGTGACATTTGCATATTTTTAAATCTTTGTGCACCCTGTAAAATAGTGCTGTTTTCTGTGCAGATGTGTGCCTGATTCTCAAATTTGTTCCATCTTGGCTACTGATTTTTTTTTACAATGCGTGTGCGGCGTATGTTACACCCTTGCATGTTTTTATGCAACATTTTTCCATTGTGGGAGTGTATGAGACCGCAAGCTTCTGGGATGGTTATCCCCTATTAAAATTATCGAGCTGCTTCATGCACAAGTTTTTTCGTATTGTGTCTATGCAAAAAAAAGGTCTGTGGGATTATTGAGTGGATGGTGTAAGTGTATTTGTGGAAAGGCTGTAGCATGCCTTGTCAAACACGCTTACATTGACACATCATCATAAGTAATTTAAGAAAAAAGGAAGTCACCTCTTTTTTTTTTAGATCTTGCAAGAGCCACTCAGTCCTGAATGGAAGAAAGCCCAATGAATAATATACACGGTCTATGTTAAGTGGAATGGGAATAACAAAGGCATTTGCTCAGGTTTTCATCAATAAACTGTGGTAGTGATGCTCTAATCCAAGATAGACGCCTGCCTTCGTCCCGCCTAATAAATTCCCATTTGAAAGAGTAGCTGATGTGCATTCTCATCTTAAGTTCTAGCCATGAACAGCCACTTTGCTCTAGTGCATTGCATATCGCAAGCTTGCGCCGTTTCATTTATTAATTTATATCGCGGCCACATTGAATTCGCGCAACGATGATTGAACGGTTTTCCGAGTGTGAATGGAAGCAGCCATAAGCATGAAATACATTTTCTGGTGCAGTCACTAATTTCTTCTGATCGAGGGGTAGCACGTGGGCTAACACTGTCATTTTTTTATGCTTGGATGAACGGCTAGACTGGAAGAAACAAATTGTGCGCGCGAGGGTAACTTCAATGGGCTTTGAGTGCTGGCCGATTGATCCGTGTTACGTCATCCACGCCCTGCACAAGGAACCTTCATGTTAGCGAAGCATCAAGCCTAGTATACTTATCACTTTTAATGTGAAATAACGATTTTTTTTCGCGCTTTGAGTTTTACTCACTCCACTATGAACGAAAATTTAGGGGAGGCAGAGCAATGTCAAGCCGCCGGCGCCGCTAAGCTGGGACCGCTGACCGCAGCGCCATCCTATCGGCTCGCAGCAGAGCTACTCGGTGCGCCCGCGCGCTGCCGAACATAAACTGGGTGCCCGCGCGCGCGCAGTGTCAACACCTAAATGTTCTTACACCGTGCTCTGGACTGAGGGCCTTTTCACCACACCACCCAACGTGAAAATAAAGTTTTTCTCTCTCTCCGCCGTGCGTTCGCTCCCCTTGAAAGCGTGCGTCCCTCGCCCTCGCTCGCTTTCACTCGCACAGCATGCGGCCAATGAGAGTTTTTTTCTATTGCTGGACGCGACGATCGAAAGGTGAGCTCTTAGCAGCTTCGCTGTGAAAAACATGGTGTAAGATTCAATTCAAGAATGCTGGCTCTCCTGTAATAGAGAGTAGTTGTAAGCAGGCAATGGCTACCGGAAAAGCACGCTGGTCGGAGTTGATACTAGCCACAATCTTAAAATGGGTATAGTGCTTCTTCCCAAGGCCACACCCCACCACACCACACAACCAACCGCGGCGCGCTGGACGCTGCCAGCCTAGTCACGCAGCGTGGCGCCATCTCTCGAAGGAAGCGACGCAACAACCGCGCCGCGGAAATGGCGGACCGCTGGCGCTGAAAAAAGCACAGGCAACCCTGTCTCAGCGCGAAAAGATGACAATCAAGTGTATGGTGCCCTGTATCTGGTTTTTCAAGGTTGCTATTGGAGATGACAAATAAAACTTCAGCGTACTGAGAGCTTGAGTGACATTGTGAACAAACATTAGGAAGAACTCGGAAGCAATATTTTATTGCGATAGCAATTATATAGACACTCCAAGCGCATTCCTGCCGTCGCCGTAGCCGTGAGGTTCCGTATAAAGTTCGACGGCGATAAACTCGTCGCCGCCCGCCGTATGCTGCATGTGTGAGGGAAAAGTGCGCGAGGGACGCGAGCTTTTCACGGAGGTCGTGAAAAAAAAGCCGTGGGGGGATGGGAGGGAGGGAGGGGAGGCGACGTTTAACTGCGGCACTAAATGCATATCTTGCGACCGGGCGCAAGGGGAACTGGCGACTCAATCTCCCACGCGAAAGGAGGAAAGCGGGAAGGCCGCGCTGGAGGGAGGGTGTGCGGCTTCTACTCTGCCAGGAACTGCGTACTTTGCGCGGCTGAGGGCTCTCGCGCGCCCCGTATCTTGCAAGCGATCTCCACACAGCTCTGACCTTTGTATGCGATGTGCTTTCGCCACTCAATTTCCGTTGAAGCGACAGACCACATGAACCTTCGGTCACTGCTCCCGCCGCGCTTGCACACGCCAGCGTTTTGACCGTGCTTGTCTGCGAACATCGAGTGTGATCTATTCACGTTTGCTTGAGCGCGCTGACACCATGCTTTTTAATTCAGTTAGTAAGCGAAAGTTCATGCAGCCCATAAAACCACTATCCTTACTCCGTATACTCCACTAGTAAATTTGCTATCGCAATTGATGGTTCGCTTTTCGGGCGAAACTGCGACTTTTTAAACTTGTTTGGGCAGTAACTAGCGTATGTAATGCGGTTCTCTACAAAGGGCTAGGGGCCACAGACCGTATTTTCTTAACTTTGGACTGGTTTCCCAGATGATCTCGTTTTGTTCTCGCAACGATGGCCGGATGACGGCTCTGGCTTTTGGATCAAGGTCGCTCGAAGGTCGCTGACAACCGGCGCTATAAGCGCATTCCATGATTAAAAGCAACGCTGTTGTTTGTGACTGTTCTGAAGTCCGAACACCACAGGTCTTCTAACCATATCTTACACCTTGCTTTCTTATAAGATCTTAGCTAACGTTAGCTGCGACACTGTTTATATCGATGAAACTTTGTTGGCCGCCCGCAGGAGGTGACCTCGAAAGTATCGCTGCCACTGGAACGCGTATGCTCCAGCTTCACTCTGCTGCTGCGCCACCGAAATGCGCGCGGTCGTCCCGCCAGGATGGGTGACAGCGAAGAAGGCTACGCAACACACTGGGAGGCGAGCCAGTTGCCCCTCATCGAAGTCACGGCAGCCAGCGGAGGCTGTGACCAATGGCGCGTCCAACCGGGCCGCTTGTTTGGCCACGAATTTGCATCGGACGGGTACGTTGTCGGCAAAGATATATATTTTATTATATTTTTATTCGACTACCTCAGTAGCCATTGGGGAAATAAGCAGGTGGGGGGAAGGGCGCAAAGAAGATCAAACGCAAGTACAATGTACGCAATATAAATGATCTAGGAAGAAACAATATATAATAAAGAAATGGCATAAAAAGTGAAAACACATAGAGAGAAGACCTAAAAAATACTTCACGTCAGAAAGGGAAAACTTATGATCAGCACTACGCAAGGTCGTTACAGGGCTGTTTGATAGGCGAGCTCTTTTTTCCGGCACAGAATAGTAAACCACTGTAAAACACCCAGTAAAGGCATCGCAAAAGTGTTTTCCGCTTACTTCCCTTGGTGCTCTGCGCTGGCATGTTTTTCTCCATAGCGGTAATGCTGAAGCTTGAGCCAAAAGCATATGTTGACGGCAAATGTTTATGTAAACACTCGTTATTAAAAAATACGTTGTTGTAGATTAAAAGGCTAACGCTATTTTCAATGCAGTCTTATGGGTTTTCTGGCTTTTCACACGGTGTTCATAAAATTGATTATAATTTTAAGAACTGGATTTCGCAGTTCCGGTAACTACCGACTCAGTGACATCGCAACGGTGAAGTAGATATCAGAAATCCAATGCCCAAATGAGAAATCTTATTCATAATCGCGTCTAGGAACAAAACAGGAAAGTGCATCAATAGTATTACAGTTTTAATTGTTGTGGTTTCATATATCATCTCTGGTCTTATCAGGTTAGGTAGCGGACAAATAACAAAAAAAAAAAGAAACAGCGCAAGTAAAGTAACTGACAGGTAAAATTGTTTGCATCTCCAATTTATCAAAACAGCTCGCAGTAACGCCTTTTTATGGAAAGCAATGACACCTTTGTAACTTTTTTAATACAAACTTCCTTGGGTTCCAGTTTGTGGCGTAATTTTTCTTCGAGAGTAACACGTCAGCCTTTTAAAGTATTCTTTTGAAACTGCACTATCTGTTGGAATGCTGATTCTACGGCCACACCCGATTTTTTATCATTGTTTTACAACGTAAGCTGTTATCGGCTCATTCCAATAGCCGTTTCGGTTCGCGATCGTGTCCGCCGCCTCCGCCGCCACCAGTGACCGTAAAGGGGGCAATACACTCCGACGTAACGCGTGCGCGCGTCGTGGCGACGTTACGTTGGCGAAAACGCGACCCTCTACAATCCGACGGCATCTAGCGCCGACGCGACCAGCGGCATCTGGCGCGCTCGGACGTCGTCCGGCGCCGAATGCGACTGACTGCATTTCGCGCCTACCGCGCCAAGCAAGTTAGCGCCTAGCGCTCTCTCTCGTCGCCGTAGAGACTCAATACTCGGCGAGCTCAGCCAGAACAAGATGGCTTCTTCGCAAGAAAACGTGCCCGGCATGTGCGGTTCCGAAATCGAAATAGGATACCTTGATGCTAGCGCCGCGGTTCAGGGTGGAGACAACCCCGCTGGCGCTGCCATATTGAATCACTCAGCTACGCTTGGTTCATAAAGTGTTACTCCCGGCGCGCTTCCAAGTGCTTTGCCTTGATGAGGATTTTTTTATCGGTATCGCATCTGCACATCTTTATAACCAATAGCCATTAACTAGTCGAAGGTCGAGGACGTAAATGTATGGCGCCGGGAACATGCCCCAAGTTGCCTAATTCAATCAGGTTTGCCGTCTGTATGTTTGAAATACGCACTATTTTTTTTTTTGCACTTCGATGCTTGGTATATAAGGTTTGCGACCCCCTGCGTGTGGAAGTTTTTCTTTTTCTCTGTTGTATATTTATTTACACGTCACGCCTCCTTTACCGTAGCCAGCCATTCGCACACGGCGGTTAGTTTCGCTTGCGTTGCGCGTGCTGTTCGCGTTCGTTGCAATTATTTGACGATATCTACGCGCAATTTTGCTTTTTTGCCCACAAAACTGTGTGCTGACAGGATTAAGCTGGTGTAAAAATAACTGCGATGTGAAAATAAGGTTTAGTTAGTGCTATAGAGAAACATGTAACGTAGCTTGTCTGGGTCAATATTGCGTAGTACACACAAGAAACCAAACGATGCACAAAATACATTTACTTATAATGTCTAGTACAGTCAATCATGAAAGAGATATGTACATGAAAAATTATATGTACTGTGTGGCGCCTGAAGGTTGTATTGAAAGACGAGATAAAAAAAATTCGCATGGTAGGCTCGACTAGAGCACTGCACGGGCCGATTTTTTCAGCCCGGGCCCGGCCCGGGCCCGTTTTTACGTTGGGCGGCCCGCCCGAACCCGATCAAAACTTTTATGGCGAGACCCGGGCCCGGCCCGGGCCCGGAAATAACCTACGTTACCCGCCCGGCTCGGCCCGCCACCCCTTTACCATAGGCCCGAGCCCGGCCCGAGCCCGACTCGAAACCGGCCCGAACCCGGCCCGAGACCGAAAAATAATGTTTTTCAGAGTTGAGACGCCCGAGAATAACTCGCTGCACGTTACATGCACACCACGAGAAAGCCCGAGCCCGGCTCGGGCCCGCGTCAAAAAAACCCGAGCCCGGCCCGGGCCCGGGTCAAAAAGCACACACCGGGCCCGAGCCCGGCCCGAGCCCATGTAGAAACTGTTCTACCCGGCCCGGCCCGGTCCACGGGCCGGGCCGGGCCCGGGCTTTCGGGTAAGCCCGAGCCCGTGCAGTGCTCTAGGCTCGACACACACAATGCGGGATAGGGAGAGTTTTTTTTTAATTTATTCATTACGTGGGGGGGATTTCAAGTGAGTACATCAACCTTATTACAGATTACATATTACATAAATCGAAAACATGAATACAAACAAGAAAACGCAACCGCGGGTAATATTAATCAAGATATCCAGCCAGAATACATCAGCTACCATCGAATACGTCGCATCAGCCACACACATCGATGGCGAGTACAGAACATTTTATAAATAACCATTAGAACACTGATAACTACATTAAAAAAAAACACTGCATACATATCGCGTACAAAAACCGTAAATGAATCTAAGACAGTCAAATACAGATTAGCAATGTTTTTCACTTCGAAAATATAGTCCATGATGATGTAAGGCTGTTGACTTTAACAGACGGCACCCATCCTGTCGATTTCCCTCGTACTGCTCCTCTTCAAAGTGTTCTAAGTACAAGTAAAACAACAAAAGTGATTATTGATATGAAAACTTGCCTTGTAAATACAGAGAACCCTTTACAGTGCTTAAAAATAAATTTTCTCAGAAGTAATGCTGTATTACCTCGCTTCACACGTTTAGAAGAAATGCACAGGCTACAACAGACACCATGCCAGAAAGCGCCGAAACATTTTGGTCCCATGATGTCCCTTAACTCTACTACACCTGGGCATACCGTGCACAGGCATTTAAAGACCATCACAGTACCCACTACGATCGGGAATGAGCACGAATGACCATCGTCTTACGAGCACCACGCTACAAATATATTCGTCTAAAAAATCAGCTATATAACGTAACAATTAACCTGAGATCCGCAAGATATCTGCTGAGAATAGAGAAAATCACAATGCTTCGCTTGCCACGTACACAACAGCCGCTCTCCCCAGAAGAAGCACTTCGTTCTTTAGTCCCAAATAACCAGTAGCGAAAAAAGAAACTGAGGGGAAAAAAAAAGGAAACAAGAGACACACGATGTGTGCTTCCCGTGAAAAAGTAAAATAGGTGGTTTACATGACGATTTGTAGCTAATGTAAGGCTATTTCGCGGCGAAGCCTTTCCGTCAGTCCTTAAAATAAGCGTACTACTCGCATAGACTGCGCCGATAAAAACGGCAAAAGCCTATGCGACGCGCGCTCGCAAACCATAGGCTACTCAGACAGCATCGGTGCAGTGCTTCGTTCGTGAGCGAACGTAGGTACGTGAGCGAGGATCAGAGAATACTTTCTTATTTAAATGAAAAACACGGTGCGATATTCTAAACTTTCTTCACACTTACCTCGCAAATCTAGGAGCTATCCGTCGCCTTCCAGTGATACCGCTTTACTTAGGCTTCCCATCTTTTCCTTCGCTCTGGGTGCCGGCGGAAGCGTAAACAACGAAGCCCTTTACGCGTCCATCCGGTGCACTTGAAAACACAACAGCCCGTCATGTCGACTCGATGCACTTGACAAGCTTCTCATTCATGTGGCTGAACACTGTCCAGCAAGTAGAAGCGCCAGCGAAGCATCCGCGCGCACTGTGTCTCGAACTAAGCACCGGCACCAAGCAATTGCAAGCGCTCGCTGTGATTCAAGATGGCGTCGCAACGAGAAAGCGGCGGTGCGGGGCCGGTCAAAGGATGGCACCACCCTGAACGGCGGCGCTGGCATCGAGGCACCCTAAATCGAAAGGTTTCCGGACGCCATCCAGCGACGCCCTTGTGTCTACGACAACAAAAGAATGGACCACCGGATGCGGAGCGAAAGAACAACGTGTAGGAGCAGATAGGTGTGTACTCCGGCCTCTCGACAGGTGCGCCAATGCTACACACGTGTGTATACATGCTATGCACTCAGCGCCTGTTCGTCTTGTTTTCCCTGTTTCAGTCGAAGAGTGCCTGAAACTATGGAAGCGGCTGTGTCTGCGGCTGTGTTGCGGAATGTGTCTGCGTGCCATCGCCGAGCAACAGTTCGGTCCGCGGTGGCGTTCGCTACCGACAGGGAATAAAGTCCCTATATAAGAAAAGTACCGCCATCCTTTGACAAATGCCGCTTCGCTCTCTCCTGTGTTATCCTGTATCTCCTATTGGACGATGATAGCGCGCGCTTTTCACTTCTTTATATTTTCTTTTTTTTCCGCCTCAGAGCCATGTTGAAAGTCCTCTGCGCAGCCGCAGTCGCCGGCGGCGGCGGCGGCGCGCGGCCGGCCTGAGAGCTTCAACGTGGACTATCTAGGTGCGCCACCGTCGACTTGGCTTTCGCAAGCAAAAAGTAAAGAAAAAGCAAGCGCTTTAGGAGAGGAGGCGGCGGAGGAAAGAGTAGATGGCGGTACTTTTCTTATATAGGGATTTGAACAGAGAAAGCGCGCGAAAAGATTTCTTTCGATGTTCCACGACAAGCGGGCGGCACGGAGCGGCGCGGTTTTCTGCGCATGCGCTACTCCAGCTGAGGGAGCTGCGCGGCGTTGAACTGAAGGGGGACGGACATACGCCTGGCGCCGCATAGGCAACCTGGCGTGACGTACCGCAACCAGCGCGCGCGCGCGCGCCGGGTCACGTCGAAGTGTATTGGCGCCTTAACCGCTATCGCCAGAAATGCGAAAAAAATTAAAGGACACTTTCTAAATTCCAAAGTGTGTTCGGCGAAAGCTTGTGCCCATTTGACTGACTACCGCCGCTGCGCATTCGCTCATTCTTCTTCTGGCGTTTGGTATCGGGGGAATCCACATTCTTGGGGCACTTCTCCGAACCGCTTGCCGTTGAATCATCACCGGGCCGCTTGGGAGACATCCGACACTCGACTGCTGCAACGAGACGTCTTACGAAGGAGCTTTGCCGCGCGCGCCGGGCACCGTTGCAGGGCACTGACGGTCCGACGCCACGAGTATGAGCCATTAAACGCGTTCGCCTTAAAATGTACCCTTAAAATGTAATCGAACTCGCGCCCGCTGCGTGGGAGTCAAATACTCTACCACTGAGCCACGCAAGCGCTTGTCAGGCAGCGGAAAAATGCCCTATAGACGCGCCCTAGGCAGGCGCGCAGGCGCAGACGACGAGATGTGATTCAACGCGCTCCGGAGCCTCCGCCAGTATGGTGGCGCCATCTAGTTAAGGTGCCTGCAAACGCAGCGTGCCCGGTATTTAAGTTGCATATAGCAGTTGCATGCTGCATGTAGCTGGACCTGGTTAACTCAAGAAGGCTAGGGGACTATTTGTCACCAGCCTTCTTTGAAGATTCCAATAAACAATCATGATCATTCATCATCGTCGACGACAACAACACAACAACGTACCGTGCCACAGGTCAAGGGATGTGAGTTGTGCGCCACGTATTCTGGGGACTTCTTCGGTATGTACACGTCATGACGTCTCCTCACAAGGTACGAACCGCTGCTGAAGAAGCAAATCCTAGAGCTACGTGCGCGGCTATACAACCAGGCATCATCAGGCTCGGCAGACTGCTGTGCCTCACCGTCGACGCCAGGCGGACAGTTCAGATCATTCTCGTCAAAACGAGGCGAAGAGACTGCCGCGAAGACCCTGTTGTGCGTGGTGCCGAAATTGGAGTTGAACCGCTCCACCACCTTACGCTGTGACTGTGCTCCGTCTGCCGCACAGGCCAGTGACGTTTTAGGGGCGGAGCCCCTTAAGGTGTGGGTCTGTCTCTCCTGTGTAGTATGTAGTAGTAGTAGTAGTAGTCGTAGTAGTAGGTAGCCACGTCTACTTTCTATGAAAAAAAAATTCCGAAAGCTGTGTTCGTAGCGCGGAATTGAACCAGGGACCCGTCGCGTCCGAATGCGCGGCGCTAACCACTACGCCATGAAGCGCACATGGACACACGCACCACGATGAAATAAATACCCGACATTAACGAAAGACTGCACGTTTCTAACGCGTTTGTGCTAGCGCGTTACGGCCCGTGTAAGAAGCTGGTGTAAGACGTTGTGGCCTCTCCGCCTTACCCCCGTATTCATAAACGCTCCTCGACTTGAACTTGACTTGCCACCACCTTGGGCAGCGCGTTCGAAACGCGTTGAAGGCGGTGGCAAGTCAAGTTGAAGTCGAGGAGCGTTTATGAATACAGGGGTTATACTCTCTCAGCAGTCATGTTATGGCGTCGGCAAACGCGGTGCACGTTCCGGCATGTGTAAACGGCTGCGTAAGACGCTGTGTGGACTCTCCCCCTTACTAGAGAGTAGTGCACGTTTCTAACGCGTTTGTGCTCGCGTCCCCTTAAGCGGGAGATGGTGCAATTATAATGAAGGGCGCTGTTATAAAATAGGAATGACGTCACATATGGCGCGTGTCATTGGTGGAAGTCAATCGTTCGATTTAGTGCGGCGAGACTGGGCGAATTACACGGAAGATTCACGGTTTACCGATGATTCCCTCCGGAGCTTCGCCCACTCATCATCTTTCACCCCGTGGATATGCGGTGTTTTTTTTTGTTGTTGTTGGTTTTCTTGATCTACGATATTGTCATTTTTTCATTATGAGTACGATAGCATAGGACAATTAGGACCATGACAAGGAAGGATACAGGACGGGCGCCGGTCCGGCGCCTGGCCTGTCTCCTTCCTTGTTTTCGTGTTATCTCGCGCTGCCCTGCTCACAATGAATGACTGCCAAGTGTAGTCCGACCGTCTGTTCTTTCTCTTATTTTTCCCTCCGTTCTTTATATCTTCGACGTCTGTGTTACCATCCCCTTTTTGCTGATGTAGGCGTGCCGCCACTTTCCGTTCCGTTTGCCAGCATGCTTGTTCCCTTCTCTTCATCTCTGTGAATTTTATGTATTTATATTTTTTTCACACTCAATAATCAACCATAATTACTACAGTACAATATGCAAAGACGTAGGAAAAACATAAAAAGACAGGGTATCAATATTAACTTGCCCTATTCACCCATCTACTTAATAATAATATTATATAAGTTCCTTCGAAAGCATTTCGAAATATTTGTGCATTTTATTATAAAATTTATTTGTGAGATCCTGCAGTACTCGCCATGGTGGCCCAGTGGCTATGACGCTGCACAACTGAGCTCGAGGTCGCGGGTGCGATTCCGTCCGCTGCAGCCACATTTTCATGGGGGCGAAATGCAAGAACGCTGTGTACTTAACTGTTATGTAACCCCATGTGGTCACAATTAATCAGGCGTCTCCCCGCTACAGCGAAACTCGCGAGCTTCTGGCATGTAAGAAACCACAATTTAATTTTATTTCAATCCTGCTGTATACTGTTTTGCTACTCTCAAATATATCAAATGTCCCTTTAAGCACCTGTTAGCACAATTAAGTAACATGACGCGCGCCAGAAATTTCGCTCCAACAGGGTACTTCGTTTGAATACATTTGCTTATGATAGCATTCACGAACACTGCTTACTGTTTGATGTCGTAGGAAGCCGGCTATAAAATAGTTGTAAACCATCTCTGCTAACTGCCCATTTAGAAAAGGTTTGCTGTGCTCTTTTCAGTTTTCTGTTCTTTTGGTGAAAATATGATAGCCAATCTACTGATTTTGAAGGCGTTTTCTTTTTTTGACACCATTCAAACAGATCCTCGGGTATAACTTTAATGCTTTGACATTATTAACCATTTTTGTAGGGTGATAAAGCACGCTATTATTGGAATATAGCCTTGCAGTTTGAATACCGTGGTGCCGTTCGATAGTTGTGATATCGATTGAATAAGCACGAGGTCGCGGGTTTGAATGCTGCCGGCAGCGGTGGACTCTGTGTTGTGGACAGAATGTAAGAGAGCTTGAGTAGCGGGTGCACACCATAGGACCAGCGGTGTTCAAAACCAAGCCGCAGATCTCCCCTGCGGCTGACATCACATCCCCTCCTTTTTTTTCACATCATAAATCTCACCAAGTAATCGAGCATCAAACTGAAGAAGCAAGTGATTGCGAAAAAAAGACGAACAGGCCAGCAGCACCGAACAAGTCCCGGCAAACTAACCTTGCCAATATTGCAGCGGCACGTCTGCGGAAGTCGAATATATATTGTACTGGTGGAGGTGCTGGGTTTCTCTTCCACATCCTTGAACTCCGCAGTCGAACGCTACCACCAGCTCCTGCGATGAATGATCCCGGACCGTCCCAGGCTGCTGCTCCCTGTCACAAAAGAGCGCGTAATCCAAGCGCGCGCGCCGCGTGTCACGCAAGACAGCGAAAGAACACGCCGGCCCCGCGGCAACTTCAACAGAGGGGGAGAGCGCATACGCCTCAAACAGCAACGCGAACAACGGCGCCGAAACGTCTAGAAGAGTCTCGACGAAGCGACGTTAACCAAAGAGATAGAGAGAGGACCCGCGCGTGGCGAGACACCTTCTCACCCGGCGAGTCGAGAGAGATAACTACAGCGTGAGCGTGCGCCAACCGCATGAGTCATCACCCCCCCTTGACAAACTCCGACAGCAGCGGTCGAAGGTGCGAGAAAAGACTCGAAGGTTCCCAAGCTTTGGCCATGCTACGAGATCACGACTCCGGTAGGAATGTTCAAGAACGACTGTGGAAGCTATATAACCGTCATGCGAGAATCGTCAGTGGGAGTTCGAGAGTTCAGTCCGCACCGGTGAAGTGACGTAACGTGAAGACCGAGCGTCTGCGGATGAAGGGGATTCCCCGGCAAGCTAGTCGAGGTCTGCCCCGAGTTTCGCCGAGATCGTCCGACTTCAAGACCAGCACTGGTGAATACTATTGGACACGTAGTCTTCCTATTCATTTTGTAATTTACGTGTTGGACCCTTGGTGCTTGTCGTGAATTATTTTCTTGTGTTTGTTAATACCCATCTGATTTGTATTGTGTTGTCTAGCCTAAGTGTGCAAGTGGGTGGGTAACTTCCTTGTGTGAAGAATATATTTTGTTGTGTTTTGACAACTCTGGGCTTTGACTCGGTCTTTGGACTGCAACCGGCGTTCGCTGGTGCACCAGAGGGCCCACTCTTAATTGTCCTTGCTTTCGTGGGATTATTTTCGGAAGCTGATAAGTCGGCTTTGGAATTTGGTCCGGCGTCTGCGCCTCGTTCACCGGGCCTGTGACACTCCCGTACCCCCGACCATTGTCTGCCCTGGCACCATCCGGCAGCGCGATCCTGCTATATTTAGCGGAGCAGACGACCTCGACGTTGAGGACTGGCCCGCCGAATACGACCGTGTGAGCGAATATAATAACTGGGCCGACCGCGACAAGCTCACTAATGTAGGCTTTTATTTGACTGGCGTGGCGAACCTATGGATAAGAAATCATGAATCCAGTTTTACCACCTGGTCCGCTTTCACGAGCACTTCCACTGAGGTCTTCGGCCGTCCCGCCGTTCGCCGCCTTCGTGCTGAGCAGCGCTTGCGTGTTCGCCCTCAACGCAATGACGATAGCTTTACCAGCTACATTGAGGATGTGTTCTCGCTCTGCCGACGCGTCAACCCATCCATGGACGAAGCTGACAAGATCAAGCACGTCATGAAAGGCATCGATGACCACACCTTCCAGACGGTTGCCGAGGTAATTCAGCTCTGTCAGCAGTACGACGAGCTGCGCAAGCAGCGTGCCTCAACACGTGCTGCTCAGCAGTATACCGCGGATCTCGCTCCCTTGAATTTCAGCCGCGACGCTGCTGACATTTCTGCTTTAATGCCACAAATATAGCAGTTCATCCCCCAGGAAGGCGCGCGGCAACTGTCTCTGGTGACTAACCTTCCTGAGCCGGTGACATCCTTGGCTCCTTCGCTTCGTCAGGTGTTTCAAACGCAAGTTGCTGAGGCGCTACCACCTGCCCCTCATCCGGATCCCGTTGCTGGACCACTAACGTACGCTAACGTTGTCGCCCTGCCATATCAGCTCCGGCTCCGGCTCCTGACGCCTATTGGACCACCGGAACTTTCCATGTACCACCACCACCTTCAGGTCCGGTTCCTGTTCCTTACTCGGCCGCTGTCGTCAACCCGTGGCGCACGCCTGATAACCGGCCAATATGCTATTCTTGTGGTTTCCCGGGCCACGTATAGCACGATTCTGCCGCCGTCGCAACTTCCGTTTCCCTGACAGTGGGTGCGCCTCCGCCTACATGCCTGCTCGACTTCCGCGTCATGATGTGTCTAATCTTCCTCCGGACTCGTCTTCTAGTCGCCGCCCCTTCGATTCACACTGGTCGCCCTCCCCACTTCGCCGAACCATTTCCCCCATGGTTCATCGACTCAGTCCAGCCCGTGAGGAAAATTAACAGCCGCAGTTCCCGAGGCAACAACTGCGTTTACGTCGAACATTTCAAGGCCTCATTTTCTCCTGCGAACGAAATTGAACTGTCCGTAAATGGCGTCACCGTACGCGCACTTATTGACACCGGAGCCGCCGTTTCTGTTATTAGTGAAACGTTTTGCCGCAATTTGAACAAAGTGACCATTTAACTTACCTATCTATCGCTCTGTGCATGCGGCAACCTTGCATCGCATTCAGCCATCAGCAGCATGCACAGCTCGGGTCGTCATTCAAGGCGTTTTCTATGTTGTCGAATTTGTCGTCCTATCCCGTTCCTCGCACGACGTCATTCTTGGATGGAATTTCCTATCTGTAAATGAAGCTGTTGTCGACTGCGCTCGTTCCGAACTTACGTTGTCAGTGCCGTGCTTTGACCCTGACGACCACCATTCTACTAAAGTTGTTGCTACCTCGGACTTCGACATCGCACCTTTCTCAGCCGCTCTGGTCCCTGTGTCGTGTGACTCTGTCGCGAACTCATCTGTTTTGTTTACGCCGTCAGGCTCTTGTGCGAGCCGTCGGAACCTTCTGCTTCCTTTTGCTATCGTCACTTTTTTGCGGCGGTTCTGCTGCCCTTGACGTGTGCAATCCCTCCGCGTGCCGTTCATCCATACTCCGCGGCGAGTGCCTGGAGAGCTCTGAATATGTCGACTGCGTCCTCCCGGCTACCATGTTTGACGATGCGGCATGACTTCCGCTTTGCGCCGTCACTCCTCCTGGCGCGACCGATGCCCCTGTGGACGTCTTCGCTCATGCCGTCGACTCGGTATTCACACCTGTCCAGCACGCGGAAATTATCAAGCTCCTCCAGCGTTTTCGGCCCTCATTCGACATTGGCCAACCATCCTTGGATCGAGCGTCAGCAGTCGTTCACCATATCGACACCGGTCAACAAACCCATTTGCGCCAGCGTCCGTATAGTGTGTCGGCCGCTGAACACCGAATCATCGACCAGCAAATTGACGACATGCTGCAGCGTGGCATCATCCAGCCCTCTAACAGTCCCTGGGCATCTCCGGTTGTCCTCGTTAAAAAGAAAGACGGCTCCATAAGGTTCTGCGTCGACTATTGCCGCCTTAATCGCATTTAAAGGTACGGCCACGCTAGCGGCAAAAACGCGCGGCAACGCGTCATGCCGTATGCGGCAAAATCTGCAGGAATCGGGGGTTTTGCGGCGTGCCGCGCGAAATGGTTTCGAGACCCATTTCGCGTGGCACGCCGCAAATCCCCCGATTCCTGCCGATTTTGCCGCGCCCGGCATGACACGTTGCCGCGCGTTTTTGACGCACGTCAAAAACGCGCGGCAACGTGTTAGGGTACGGCACCGTTAACGTGGCCGTACCCTAACGCGCAAATATGTCTATCCTCTGCCGCGCATCGACGATGCCTTGGACAGCCTACAGGGCGCGGAATTCTTTTCCTCGCTGGATCTGCGCTCCGGGTACTGGAAAGTGCCGATGGCAGAGGCCGATCGCCAACAGACAGCCTTTGTAGCACCTGATGGTCTATATGAATTCACCGTCATGCCCTTCGGCCTCTGCAAAGCGCCTGCCACTTTTGAACGAATGATGGACACCATTATCCGAGGCCTGAAGTGGAACACGTGCCTTTGTTACTTAGATGACATTGTAGTTTTTTTCTACCGGCTTTGCGTCACACCTCAGCCACCTCGAGCAAGTCCTTGCGTGCCTCACCGCTGCATGACTGCAGCTAAATTTGAAGAAATGCCACTTTGGCGCTCGCAAGCTTACTATTCTCGGTCATGTGGTCTCAAAAGACGGTATCCTCCCGGACCCTACGAAACTTAGTGCCGTGTCCGCGTTCCCCAAACCAACTACCCAGAAAGAGCTTCGCAGCTTCATCGGCTTATGCTCGTATTTTCGACGCTTCGTCTGCAATTTTGCCTCCACAACCACCTTCTTGACCGCGCTTCTTACCGGCCGTTCTGAGCTACCGGACAGGTCCCCGGCATGTGACAACGCATTTCAAGAACTGCGCCGGCTTCTCACTTCACCGCCAGTACTGCGCCACTTTGATCCCTCTGCTCCAACTGAAATTCACACGGACGCTAATGGTGTCGGACTAGGCGCTGTTCTTGCACAGCGCAAGAGTGGCTTCGATGAGTACGTCGTAGCGTATGCCAGCCGCACCCTTACCAAAGCTGAGGCGAACTACTTACTGAAAAGGAATATCTGGCCATTATTTGGGTTATCGCAAAATTTAGACCTTACGTGTATGCGCGCCCTTTTGACATCGTGACCGACCATCATGCCCGAAGCTGGTTGTCTTCACTCAAAGATCCAACTGGTCGGCTCGCTCGTTGAGCATTACGCCTACAAGAATACGACATCCATGTTGTTTATCGCTCAGGCCGAAAGCATTCCGACGCAGACGCTCTTTCCCGCTCACCCCTGTCACCTGATCCTATCTGCTCGTCCATTTCCGCCTGCGGTGCCTTCGCCCTCAACATTTCCGACATGCCATCATAGCAGCGCAAGGACCCATGGATCTGTTCGCTTCTCGACTTCCTGTCTAGCCGGTCGCCAGCCCCGATCTCTCGGACCCTCCATCACCAAGCCACGCACTTTATTATTCGGGATAACCGGCTTTACTGCCGCAACTACAACTCCAGCGGCCGCAAGTGGCTGCTTGTTATTCCCCGACACCTCCACTCCGACATCTGCGCCACTTTCCACGATGACCCACAATGGGGCCACGCTGGGGTATTGAAGACATACTCTCGCGTCCAGGTTCGGTACTACTGACGCGATATGTACCGTTTCGTTCGCCAGTATGTACGGTCATGCCCCCTGTGCCAACGCCGCAAGACGCCACCTAAACATGCTGCAGGCCCCTTGCAGCCTTTACCATGCCCTGCTCGAGCGTTCGAACGCGTTGGCGTTGACCTATACGGTCCGCTCCCCAGCACTCCCAGCGGCAACCGCTGGGTTATTGTTGCTATCGACCACCTTACGCGGTACGCAGAAACTTCAGGCCTGTCATCTGCCACAGCAAAAGACGTTGCTAGTTTTACCCTTCAGAACCTGATATTACGGCACGGAGCACCTCGAGAATTACTGAGCGACCGCGGTCACGTTTTCCTCTCTGAAGTCATTACAGCGTTGCTAAAGGAGTGTCGCATCATTCACCGCACTACCACGGCATACCATCCCCGAACTAATGGCATGACAGAGCGTTTTATTCGCACCCTTGGCGACATGTTGGCCATGTATGTTTCATCTGACCACTCGAATTGAGATTGGATTCTGCCTTTCGTAACATACTCATACAATACTGCAACACAAAGCACCACTGGATTTTAACTTTTCTTTCTTCTTTATGGACACAAACTTTCATGCACAGTGGACACAACTCTACCCTACCGGCTGGATGCTTCGGAGTCGACGACTGTTTTCCGAGCGGCACCATACGCCGAAGAATGTCGCCAGCTCGCTCGCTCGTTCACATCCCAGGACCAGTGGCGCCAAAAGCATCGCCACGATGCGTTCATTACGGCTACATCCTTTGCTCCCGGCTCACTGGTCTGGTTGTGGGTGCCGTCTACTCCACCGGGCTTTTCCTCCAAGCTGTATTCCAAGTACCACGGTCCCTATCGGGTACAGCGACAAACATCCGCAGTCAACTACCTCATCCAGTTGATGAAGGCATCTTCCGACCAGCGTCGTCGCGGCCAGGAAATTGTCCACGTCTCCCGCCTCAAGCAGTGCCACGACCCCCCTGTCTTCTCCTGCCCCTAGGTCGCCAGGATGGCTCCTCTTTCGGTGGGGACTGATTGTAGTGAAGGCACTGGTCCACGGTGCTGGTGAAGGAAGAAGACAAGTAACGCTTGCTCGCCCGCTTCGCCATAGCTCTCTTTGACTTGTTTCGGTCTACCATTGCAACGCTAGATCGAGTGTAGCTAGGCGAACACCCCCATTGCAATATATATATATATATATATATATATATATATATATATATATATATATTGTTGCGATGTCGCAGCGGTGCAGGATAAGAAACCATAGAGCGACAAATCCAAAAAGCGTGACCGGATTGACTGTAGCGCACCTAGCGGCTGATGTGAATTATTCACACTTATGGGGTGCTATAGCGCAGAATGATTCCAAACTATCGATTGGTCAAAACATTTTAGGGCCACTCCCAGCTTCGCCTGTCTGTCACGCGACGTCGCAAAGACTGCTGTAGCTCCCGATCTGATATAACGTGTACACACTGATTATGCATGAATAAAGTGCGAGCACAAAAGAAAAATAATCATTCCTGACTCGACCCCTTTTCACCATTAGCCCTCTGCAATTGGTCCAATGTTTTCTGGCTACGCCCACTTTGCCTGTCTGTCATGCGACCTCACAAAACCGTGAAAACTCGCCATGTAAAAGTGACGTGTACGCGAAAAAAATGCATTAATATGCCGAACAAAACTGAAAATTTTTCTCCACAGACTCCCCGTTCCGAAATGAATAGAAGATGGCTGCCCGCCGATCGCTCAGGCCCTCGTTACTCGCATCTGCCGGTGAGCATGTGCATGATAAACCTTTTTACGGCATGCATACATCATCATAATCATAAAAACTTTATTATTTAGACTCTTCGAGGCACTCAAGCTCTCCGTCAGGCTCTAGGCCCGCGGAGGAGGATCCGCGGGCAATGAGAAAGGAGATGGAGAGCAGAAGCGCGAGGTCCCGGACAGAGTACAGGCTGAAGTGAGGAAAAGTGGGTGATAGTGAGAAAGAATGAGAGGAGAGGGGAGAGTGTGTG
The DNA here is from genome assembly GCF_013339745.2 of Dermacentor silvarum. Classification (NCBI taxonomy): domain Eukaryota; kingdom Metazoa; phylum Arthropoda; class Arachnida; order Ixodida; family Ixodidae; genus Dermacentor; species Dermacentor silvarum. Next base: position 102,262,567 of record NC_051162.1, on the reverse strand, counting down.
CCTGTAATTAGCGCCAGAGGGTCGCTTGTCGATTGCTAAGGGATTCGTGCGGTGGAGCGTACAGCTGGCGCGCCGCCTTGGAGGCATGCGTCAGCTCGTTGAAAGTGTGCACGCGCTCCTTCGTGAATCCCGGATCGGAGGCCGCAAGAGCCCGGTTTAAAGAACCTCGGGCTAAGAGGTCTGCGGCCTCGTTTCCAGGATTCCCGCAGTGCGCGGGCACTCAAATCAGCTCCACATGACGGGGCGGGCGCGCAGCGGGCGAGTCCAGTATGCAAAAAGCAGGAACGTGGACTCGGCCTCGTGCGAAATTTAGGATTGCAGTTTTGGAATCTGATAAAACATACCGGGCTTCTTTGTTGACGATGACCAGGGCAATGACAGCTTCCTCTGCAGCTTCGGGAGAGGTGTCTGGGGGGAGTGTGTGCGTTCCGATGGGGGAGAGTGTGTTATCCACCACCGCAGCGACCGCTTCATCGCCCGTGCAGGCTGCATCCACCGATACGGCGTCCGGCTATCGGTAATATCGGTGGAGGGCTGCAGCGCGAGCTCTGCGGCGCTTATGGTGGTGGTCGGGGTGCATGTTACGAGGAAGCGGCTTAATTTGAAGTTCGCGGTGTAAGGGTCTTGATATGGGGCGTAATGTCGGATCGTTGACTGGTATCCGGATTCCAAGGGAATGCTGGATGCACCGACCAGTGTCGGTTTGTGTGAGACGAAGGTATTGTGCTTGGCGGTGTGCGTCTACAATTTCCCCGATTGTGTTGTGGAGGCCAAGTTGTAAGAGTCGGTTGGTAGGTGTATTTATGGGAAGGTGGAGGGCGACTTTGTATGGCGTCAGTTTCACGGCGAGAGAGCTGGAGGTAGGGGGTGGAGTAGAGCACACGGCTGAGCACAAAGGCGTGAACAAGGCGGCATAGGTCACGCTCCCTCATGCCCCTGTGCTGGCCGGAGACCCGGCGGATGAGGTGCGAGATCGCCCCCACCACTTGCTTGAGTCTGTGGAGTGTAGTAGTGTTCTTCCCGTCACTCTGGATAAGCATACCCAATATCCGGAGAGTTTTCACCTCTGGTACCGGTCTGCCCTCCAGTTCGATGACGATGGGGGAGCAGGGTGAGTTGCGGTTCTTGGGACGGATGCAGAGCATCTCGGACTTCTCTGTGGAACAAGAAAGTCCTACGCTAACTGCATAGTTTTGGGTCAGATTGGCGACTGCTTGGATAGTGTCCTGTATGGTGCCATCGCTGCCATGGGTAGTCCATAGAGTGATGTCGTCAGCTTATAGAGTATGCTTCAGATGAGGAACGGTTGCCAATTGTCGTGCTAGGGGGATCAGAGTGATATTAAATAAGAAAGGTGAGAGGACGAACCCTTGCGGGGTGCCGATGCTTTTTAGAGAGTATGTGGGGTAGGTGAGCGGGCCGAAGCGAAGCTCAGCCGTGCGTGCTGTGAGAAAGGCCTGAATGTAGGTGTACGTACGTGCACCCAAATTCAGTGGGGAGAGTGCAGTCATGATCGCGTGATGTTCAACGCGATCAAAGGCTTTGGATAAATCCAAAGCCAAGACTGCCTTGGTGTGGCCTGGAATGAGTGGGTCGAAGATGTCATGGGTGATTTGCAACATGGTGTCTTGTGCGGACAAATGGGGACGGAATCCCACCATGCTGTGAGGGTATAAGTCATGGTCTGCCATGTGCTGTGTGAGTCTCGCTGATACCACGTGCTCGAAAAGCTTTCCGAGACACGAGGTTAGCGAGATTGGGCGAAGGTTTTGGAGTGTAAGTGGTTTGTTGGGCTCTGGAATGAAGATTACCTTCGCGTGGCGCCAGGACTGGGGGAGGGTGCCCTCCTTCCAGCACTGATTGAAATACTCCGTGATACGAGCGATCAATCGATCGTCCAGATTACGGAACACTGTGTTGGAGACCTGGTCGGCGTCGGGTGCAGATTTGGTTCGGAGAGTCAGGAGGACTGCTCTGACCTCCGCCTCTGTTATGGCGGTATCGAGTTCGGGATTCGCCTGTCCTGTATATGAGGGGAGAGGAGTTGGTATGCCGGGTGAGGTGTATGTGTCGCAGAGTGTATCCAAGAGAGCATCGGGGTTGTCCATGTGTGCGTGTATGAGCCGGGTGACGTGGTGCTGGGTGGTGTTTTTTGTTTTCGATGGATCGATGAGGTGTTGGAGGAGCTGCCACGCCCGTTTTGCGGACAGTCTCCCTGCGGTGCCGTCCGATACTTGTCCCCAATTGGAGCGGCAGAGCTCCTCCGAGTGTAATTGAATTTGGGATTCTAGAGTGGCTAAGCGTTTTCTGAGTGTTCTGTTATGTTTACCCCGTTTCCACCTCTCTAGGAGACTGTGGTAGGCCTACCAGAGGTGGGCGAGTCGGGTATCTAGGGTGGGGACGTCTGTGGTGGTTTCAATCTGCTGCGTATGGTGTTGGATGTCAGTCTGAAGAGAGTCTACCCAGTCGTTGATGTCGGTGATGGGGTTGTCATGACTGGCAGTTCGCGTGGTGCGGAGAGCTTCCCAGTTAACTAGTTTGTGTGTCATGTAGGTGTGCCGGGGTGGCTTGAATGGGACCGTGACTTGTTTCATGTAATGATCACTGCCCAGTGTGTGTTGTGTTCTCGTCCAAGTCACATCACGGAGGGAGCAGCTGAGCACCAGATCCGGACTAGTGTACATGCTGATACTGTTGCCGATTCGCATAGGAGTCCGAAAGTTGTTGTGGACGGAAAGTTGGAGGTTCTGCAGGAGCAGCCATAGCCTGCGACCTCTGTGTGTGGTTGTTTTGTATCCCCAGTCAGTGTGTTGACTGTTGAAATCCCCACCGATTAGTAGGGGGTGCTTCGCTACCAGGCGGTGCAGCTCTCGGAGGAGGGACTCCAACGTGGCCATCGGTTTAGATGGGGGGTGGTAGATATTGGCAATAAAGATGGATGGGAGTGTATGTGTGTGATGGATAATTTCTGTGATCACGCAGGGCGTCTCTGACGTGATGTAATGTGTCTTATGTGTTACAGTACGGTGCACAAGTGTGGATGCCCTGGGTGTGTTTGTGGTGTCAGAGTGTGTGGAGTTGTAACCGGGAAGTGCGGCCTGAGTGGCAGTATCTTGGAGAAGAAGGACTTGGGGCGTTGGGGAAAGTGTAGGAAGTAGAAGCTGCAAGGGCGCGCGCTTACCCCAGAAAGCGCGGCAGTTCCAGGTTAGGATGTGTAGATAATTACTGTTGCCCCGTCCCGCCATATTGGAGCGTAGGCGGATGGATGAGAGGGGCGAGTCTGGTGTCTGTTAGGATATGGGGTTTGATGGCGGTAGGCTGTGTTGTGGGGAGAAGAGGGGTAGAGAGCGGGGTGAGTTGTGTGAGGCGTGCTTCGAGAAGGCCGATCATCTTCTATAGTATGGATTCCATGCAGCGTTCAATGTGCGTTTCCAATTTCGTAGTGAGGTCAGAGAGAAGGGCGTTGAAATTACTTTCGAGGCGAATCTCGAGATTTTTTAGTTTTTTGTCGAATTGGTCGGAGAGCTCTTTCAGTTTAGAGTCGACATCGGTCGGCCCGGAGGCAGGCGGTGAGGGAGTGATACGTTCTTTTTTTTTTCTTGAGGGTGGTGATTGAGGGGGAGCGGTGTTGGTTTGTGTTAGAGTAGGAGGTGAAGTTGAGAGAGAAAGAGTAGGAGAGGCAAGTGAGCGCTGAGTAAGGGCTGTGAGGCGGCTTACCTCTTCCCGCAGGGCCCGGAGCTCCCCTTCCTTGTGGTCCGGAATTTTCTGGGTGGAGGCAGGCGGCGATTTTCTTACATCGTCGGCCCATGTGGGGTCCTGGCGGGGCTTGTTGCTGCGGTCACGGGAGGTGGAGCGCGCACTGCTTGCACTGCGCGATGACTTTCGAGGGGCTGGCGTCTGCTCCCGGGTTCTTGACCGGTATCCGGTAGCTGGCTGGGTAGTGCGTGGTAGCGGGCGGGCGTACCGGTACTTGCATTGTATGTTCCCAGTATGATGCCCGTCCCCACAGACGATGCACTTGGGTGGGCAGGTTGCGGGCTCGGTCGGCGTGTGCATTTCACCGCAATTGTGGCAACATCCGCTGGCTGGTGCGGGACAGACATCCTGGCGGTGTCCGATGCGGCGGCAGTTGTAGCATGTCTCCGTTTTGGGTCGATGGGGAAAACATGTGTGAACACCCGCCCAAAAGCGGATAGCTTTGGGCAGAGGTCCAGTGGCGAAAGTGATAATGATTGACCGCTTTTTTCCAAAGGACCGCGCGTCAATGATTGGGAGCTCAGGATTGAAGGGGACAAGTCCATTTATGATTTCCGCGTGTGGCTCACCGCTGTGGGCCATATGAATGACGCCCCGCACGGCGTCATCGGGCGGAGCGAGGTAGGCGGTGGCATCAGTTGAGTTAGTGCCGATGGTAATTGATGTGATTTGGGCATAAATCCGAGCTCGAGCCTCCACTGGTGTGCTGATCGTGAAGGTGTTGTTGGCTAGGTGCAGCCCCACCTGGTCCTGGGCGAGCGCTTCCTGCAGAGGTATTTTAGTCGCTGCGCATATCGCTGTGAAAAGCCTGCGGGGGGTCTCTTTGGATACGTCGAAACCGCCGCGCGGTCTAACTACGACCTTGAGGTCTCCCCGCGGGAGTTGCGGGAGAGGCGCGCGTCGCAAACGCGTCAATGGCGTCGCATGTCGGGATTTCTCAGTTGGGCGGCCGTCGCCGTCGTTGGGTTCCGGTAACAGCCCTGCGGAGTGTTGGGGAGATTGACTGGCAGTCGCCGGGCGGTATCGGTTACGGAGGCGCAGGATGGTCTCCCATTCTCCGTTTTGGACTTCGGCGGGGTCGATTTCGGTGCCAACTACTTGATAGTTCTTGGCTGAGTGGGTTGCGGGGGGTCGCGGACGCTAGGCCAAAAGTATATAGGCCTAGCTCCGGCGAGCGCCGGAGAAACGAAATAAATGGTTGATCCCTCTTATATAGGAATCGGTATAGAACACGAAAGTGAAACGTGTCTTCACAGAAGTAGTGTAATGTTTATTGCACATTGATATATAATGTCTATTGGTGTTTTGTGGCTAAAGCGCCCTTAGGCGTTGATGCACCCACGCTGACGCCTGGTGGCACGTCTCCTCCATCACGACTACCAACGTCGATGACCATGAGCAACCGTCGTGCATATGGAAGCTGCACTACGCTGCACACGCTAGCACAACGCGAAAGACGAAGCACGTACCTGACACACTAATACAACGCGCAAGACAAAGCACGTAACTGAATCGTCACCGAGTCAAATCAGCGCGTACAGCGCGTCGTAATTGCAGCCTCCGCGATCAACTTCAGAAACATTTTCAGAGCTAATTGCGGAGGCCACGCTCCGCTATGCTGAGTACGGTGAACGCCACCTAGGTGGCGTTGGTAGTGCTTCTTGATTAGCGAATATCTGTGGGAACGCAGCGACAAATCTAGGCCTTAAGTTTAGCACAGAGAAATCAGGGATTATGATCTTTAATGAACACACGAGTAACTTCGTGGTGTCAATTCAACAGCAAGTAATACCCATAGTGAAGCAATATAAGTACCTCGGCGTACACATAAACGAAGGAAATAATTACTCAAGCAACCACCAAGATAATCTGAAAATAAAGGGGAAGCGGAATGCAGCATTAATGAAACACAGAGCACTGTGGGGCCACAATAAGTATGAGGTGGTGCGTGGAATCTGGAAAGGAGTAATGGTGCCAGCGCTAACATTCGCAAATGCCATTATATGCTTAAAATCGGATATATTGGCGGGTTTGGAAGTTAACCAAAGATCAGTAGGCCGGTTGGCTTTGGGAGCATACGGTAATACGACAAATGAGGCAGTGCATGGAGACATGGGTTGGGCCTCTTTTGAAGTCAGAGAAGCACAAAGCAAAATTAGTTTTGAAGAAAGGCTCAGGAACATGGATGAAAATAAATGGGCGGCTAAAGTGCACAAGTATCTCTACATGAAAAGCGTGGACACAGAATGGAGGAAGAGGTCAAGGAAGTTGGCAACCAAGTACAGGATAATCGAAACTGTAAATAGACAACCAGAGGTCATCAGAAAGAAAGTGAGAGAAATAGAGACCGTGAATTGGATCCAAAGAATGGAAAAGAAAAGGACAATGGAGATTTACAAGAATGAGAAGAAAGAAATTAGAAGGGAAAATCTGTACGATAACACAAAGGGCAGTGCCTTGCTATTTGAGGCTCGAGCCGGTTGCCTAAGGACGAAAACATATCGGAACAAATATTCGGAACTAGATGAGACATGTGTATGCTGCAGTAAAGATCCAGAGACCACTCAGCACATCCTAATGGAATGCGACGGGATCCACCCAGCGAGAACCGTAGGTAACGTGCAACTCCCAGAAGCGCTTGGGTTTAAAGTGGAAGGAAACATAAACAGATCAGCCGTAGAGATCAGCAAGAGACGATTAGAGTACTGGTGGAAAAAAAGCAGGGAAAAGATGGATACGACATGATCTCTTAAAATCATAGGCAGCGGTACAAGCTAAATTTTTGAAAAAGAAAGATAATGAGAGGTATACAAAAATGCTAGATAAAGAACATGTGTAGTATACCTGATTAAATCAAGCAGGCTAGGTGACTATTTGTCGCCACCCCGTTTCAAAGGGGATGCCAATAAATCATCATCATCATCGATGCCAGCGTCCCTTCTAATGCTGGCATCGAGGCGTCGTAGTGCTGAGACCACCGAAGCGTTCACTGTCGGTGCGCGTTAGTGTCATAATGCAGTACTTCTCTTTTCTGCTCGTAGGCGGCGGCACCGCCCCGAGCAAGAGCGCGGGTACACGGAGGAGTGTTAGATATATAAGGCGCGTCTGTGTAGCTCTCTGCAAAAGCGTTTGTGGCGCAATGGGTTAAACGCTCGGCGATCTATCGTCGCGGACCGAGAGGTCGTGGGTTCGATTTCCAAATTTTGCATGTTTGTGGAACTTTTTCTTCTGGTTTCTTTCTTTGTATTATGTTCGTGTACATTGTAAGAACGTCATATCCGTGACGGAAATACGTCAGTGAAGTCTTGGTGGACCCCGGCATAAAACACTTTCGTGTTAAAAAAAGGCCGAAAATGCGACCCGGGCGGGCCAGCGATAGCCGGGTGGGTTCAAAATGGGCGGCTCACCTGCCCGGATGCGATGATGGAAATATCGAGAGCGTCAGGTCAAAATGTCCGGTCGCTGTGGACTTTGAAGAAGGAGCCCATATGTGGCGCGTCCGCTCGCATGCAACGACCCTGAGACTCCGGCATGCATACGACATCGCTCTGCCAACTCTTCCTTGCTGATGATCCGTTTTAGCGGCATTCTTATTCTTCTGTTGCACGCCACCACGATTTTCGACCAGCCACCACAAGCTAAGTAAGGCAAAGCGGACCAATCGAAGAAGCCGGCACCACCCTCTTCACGCGGTTATCTATTTTCACTGTGCTGGCTCGACCCCATCAAAACCCTCTCTACTAAAGCGTGCTCCTCGCCCCTTGTCAGCCAATTAGATAACAAAAACCGCTGAGCGTAGACAATGTTATTTCTTTTGGAAACGATCAAAGGTGACCTCCTATAAACGAGGAGAGTCTCTGATTGGGTTGTTCAGACAACGCTGCGGGTCACCGCCCGATGCTTGCGTCGGTGGTTACCTAAATTTGACGTCGGGGGTTTGGAATCAAAACAGTTTAAAATCATTTTACGTTATAGTGCCTATGGTTTCTGTTTCGGGCGCGCGTAGTTTGAACGCTGGCAGTACTGCTTTGAACGCAAACTACGCTGATCGTCGGGGCATTTGATGTTGCGTCGCCTGCTCAACCGCATGCTGTCCTGGTGCGGAATAGCCATGTTTTCATATTTAATCGAATAAATACGATTATGAGGGATCTTTAGAAGCCTTCATCGAAGCTGTCCTCTATGCAACGTGCAATTTCTTAAAGTAGCCGCAAGGCGACTTGTGAAATGAGGAAATGTTTATTTTGGTGTATAAAAATTCTCGTTCCGGGCTTTTTGTGCGTTCTTCCATTGCTGTGCCACCAGGTAAGAAGCCATATAGTTATCTTACGGAGATCCGCCGGATGACATCAACTGGGAAAATATAAATTACAAGCATTCAACATTTTGGTATTTAAACCTTGTAGTATAACTGCGCGTAGAGGCGAAAAAATGCGAGAACGGTGAATGGGCGCCATTACGAACAAAGGGATTTCGCTTTCACAAACATTACCATACATAAAATATGAAGAAGAAATAAAATTTTTAGGTATTGCCTCATTCCATGCAGGACCTTATTTACTGCTCTTGAAAACCATAATTACACAAGAGACTGCGCGTTTTCGACACAACTTGACCTCTGCCGACGCGATGGCACACCACGTATACAAAGGTGGCCACAACACAGGCGCCCAGCCAGACGCTCGCAGAATGCCCTCTACACCCACTGAAGACACATGCGCGGGTGCAAAGCGCGTTTTTAGTCGTTAAAAAGACGTAATTTTCGAGGTACAAACAAGGTATATCTATACGCATGATAGTTAAACTCCCACAGAAGCTCATCCGGTAATGGCGGCTCAATTGATGATAATTTATTGACATCCCCTTTGAAACGGGGCGGTGACAAATAGACACCTAGCCTGCTGTATGCTATAGATACATGTATGCTATACATACTTTTATTTCTAGCATTTCCGTATACATCTCTTTAATCTTTTTTCTCTTCCTTTTACTTTTCTATCTGCTTTGTCCGCTACCCATGCCTGTGACGGATCCGGTGGCATCAATCTCTTCACTGCTTTTTTCCACCAATACTCTAAACGTATCTTGCTTATCTCGACTGCTCACCGGTTGATTCTTCCATCCACTTTAAATCCAAGCACCTCTGTAAGGTTTACGTTATCTATGGATCTCACTGGGTGAATCCCTTCGCATTCCTTTAGGATGTGCTGAGTGAGCTCCGGATTTTTGCTGCAGCATACCCATGCCTCATCTAATTGCGAATATTTGCTCCGTTATGTTTTTAACGTGATAGCATTCAGGGCCCCGTGTCGCAGAAAATACGGCGTCGCCGACCGGCGTGTGATTGCGGGTTGCGGAGAAAATCAACTGTGCAGGCCCTCCACGTGGTGCAAGGTTTTGGTGAACAAAAATTGCATTTCTCACCGTGAAATCCGTCAGAAAAATGGTAAAATACGACTTTACCATTCGGCGCCGGATTTGCTGTCGGATTGTTTACCAATCAGCGTCGGATTGTAATTTGAATGTACGAGAAAACCTAATTCTGCTACGAGGAAACTCAAACACAAACCCCTTTTCCGGCATTTCTACCAGACCTGCGCGCGTCGGCGCAATAGCAAACAACTAATAAAATACTAAAGAAAGATGCTAGGGCCTTCACATTTTAATATAACATCACTTATATTGGCCGTGGAAAACATCTTTCCAGCAATGCATTTGTGTTTAAAAGTGAAGCCGACTTTAAGGGGATCGGTGTAAGCTTGGTCTTTGTAAGCTGGCTTTTCCACGTTCGGTGTTGCCGTGAATGAAGCCTACTTGCCGTGTGCGAACGGTGCGATACCAACGGGTACCGATAACGCTATCGTGTTCTACTCTTAAAGGCGAAGCTTAAGCGTCCTCCAATTTTTTTGTCCTTAGGCAACCAACTGGAGCCTTCAAAGCAAGGCACTGCACTTTTTGTTATCGTACAGATTATCCCTTCTAATTTATTTCTTCGAATTCTCGTAATTCTCCATGGTCGTTTTTGCTTACATTATTTGCATGCAATTCGCTTTCTCTGTTTCTCCCTTTCTTTCGGACCGCTCCTCGTTGTCTCTTTGGCCAATATGGTTCGACAGGTGACATCTATTGGCCACCTATTGATCTAATAAAGATAGTATAAGTACCAATCGGCTTGTGTTGGCAACAATAGGAACGAACAGGTCATTGCTTTTACTAATAGGTTCGTATTGATAACAACTAGCCTTGATAAATGGGAAATATCGGTTGATCTTTTGTTGAATGTTGGACCTATACGAACTGTAAAAATGAGTGATGCAGCTGACACTGCACACAACAGCCCAGTTTGCCAAATCACATTATTGTGCAACATAGAAAAGCATACGATCGAGCGGTAGTGGTCACACAACGCGTGAGCTGAAAATCTAGCAGTCTCGTATATTGTCAACTTCGTTCGGTGGTTCGTTTTACCTGTGGTGTCCATATACGCGCAGTAGCGTCGATGGCGTAATAACACAATTCTACATTGTAAATGCCATAATCGTTGCGTGAGTGACACTGAGCGAATGGGAGTGCGAAACTGCGCCTGTCTGCGTTCCGCCATGATAGGTAGCACGCGAGCAATAAGCGCTGGTACTGGACACTTCGTTCCTCAGTTTTTAGAAGTCTTTCCCCCCTACGTTTTCGCTATAATGTTTGCTGGGATTTGTTCCATCAATTCACCGCTGTTTTCTGCTTTCCACAATTGTATAGAAGCACCTTTCTGGCAACCGCACAGCGAATACAACGGTAAATGTCAGCCACACCAAACTTTCCGGCATGACTTAGGCCTAATGACAGCGACGACATGGCCCACGAAATGCATCCTAACCACCACTTGATCCTCCTAGGAAGTGTTCACTGCCTGATACATTACTACGAAAGTTTGCCTGGAGTATAAATATATCGCGTGTTGTGATATAGACAATATGATGAGGGGACTTCATGTGACATCGTTTACGAAGGTAGGCGGGGTGACGAGATAAGAAGCGACGCCTCACTTCAAAGTGTGCTACTCAAAACGTTAGTGGTTTGTAGCAGACGCGTGCTTTTAATTTCTTTTTTAATGTATCCACGGACACATCCGAAGCTGTGGTGAGCCTGCGGCAGTAGTTCCTCAACCGAGTTTTGCCACACTCAGGCGCACTTCTGAACTAAGGCTCCAAGTGATTTTTCCGGGGCTATTGTACTGCATGTCGTGATTGAGTGCTGTCCACGAGAATCTTAATAAAGTACAATCTTTATCTCTATGTAAATCTTCCTATAGCGTTAGGGTTTGTGGTGTTTGGTTGCCCCTGCCGGCGGATTCTATTCACCCATTAGGCCAACTGATCCAATTCACCTCTAAAACTAATGTACATATAGAAGCAATACATTTATAGAACCAATACACCTATAGAACAAATGAACCTATTGGTGTCAACAACCCAATGAACTATTGCATTTCTATTGGAATTGTTTTCTAGTTAAGGCATTCTGCTAGAATGTTTCATTTCGATGCGCTGAGCAAATGGCAAATAGCGAATTTTCGGACTCAGATACAGTATCGAGAAGAAGCACAATTAGCGAACATTTGTAAAAGAATAAGCTGTCTCCAACACACACGCGCGTGTGTGTGCGTGCGTGTGTGTGCGTGCGCGCGCGCGTGTGTGTAGAGCCTACAAAACCTTTAAATTTTATAGCGTTTTTTTTTCTGCCTGTATGCACAATATTGCCATCGGGTATCATATCCTAACATCAGTCAGGTAATCGAGAAATCTGCGGAGTACAATCAACCTCTCTATATGGCTTTCATAGATCATGAAAAGGCATTTGATTCAGTAGAGATACCAGCAGTCATAGAGGCATTGCGTAATCAGGGAGTACGGAAGGCGTACTTGAATCTTGGCAAATATCTACAAGGGTTCCACAGCTAATTGGTTCTCCACAAGAAAATTAGAAAGTTACGTATCAAGAAAGGGGTCAGGCAAGGCGACGCAATCGCTCCAACGCTATTCACTGCATGCTTAGACGAAGTATTCAAGCTCTTAGACTAGGAAGGCTTAGGAGTGAGGATCAACGGCGAACATCTCAGCAACCTTCGGCTTACAGATGACATTGTGCTATTCAGCAACAATGGAGACGAATTAAAACAAATGATTGAGGACCTTAACCGAGAAAGTGTAAGAGTGGGGTTGCACATTAATATGCAGAAGACAAAAATAATGTTCAATAGCCTCTCAAGGGAACAACAATTCAGGATCGGCAGTCAGCCTCTAGAGTCTGTAAAGGAGTCTCTAGATCAAGGAGTATCTAGGTATCTAGCATCTCACAGGGGACCCTGATCATGAGAAAGAAATTTACAGAACAATAAAATTGGGCTGGATTGCGTACGGTAGGCATTACCAAATTCTGACTGGGAGCTTACCACTGTCGTTGAAAAGAAAAATGTACAATCATTGCATTCTACCGGTGCTAACATATGTCTAGAACAAGTTAAGCACCGCACAAAGAGCAATGAAACGAAAAAATGGTAGGCCTAACGTTAAGAGCCCTGCAGGAAGAGACCGGTGTGGATCAGAGAGCAAACGGGGATAGCCGATATTCTAATTGACGTTAAGATAAAAAGAGCCTGCAGATCCCACACCCTGTGGGAATCGATGTAATGCGAAGCAGTGTACCTACCAAGTTAACGGAACGACCATGAGAACACCAAGACGTAGGCGGCTTTTTTCACGCATGTCATGACATTCTTGCATGACTTGTCACGACATATCATTTATGTTCGACATACACTCTTGTCATAGTATGCCAATTTTGGTAAATACCAAGTTACCGAAACGACCATGAGAGCACCAAGACGTAGGCGGCTAGGTAGATAGATAGATAGATAGATAGATAGATAGATAGATAGATACTGTCAAGAAATGCATCGCATTTAAAATAGAGCTGGGCAGGCCATGTAATGCGTAGGACGGATAATCGGTGGACCATTAGAGTTACAGAATGGATACCAAGAGAAGGGAAGCGCAGTCGAGGATGGCAGAAAACTAGGTGGGGTGATGAAGTTAGGAAATTTGCAGGCGCAAGTTGGAATCAGCGCAAGACAGGGGTAATTTGAGATCGCAGGGGGAGGCCTTCGTCCTGCAGTGGACATATAGGCTGATGATGATGATATTTGTATGCTCGACTGTTCTAAAATGAAAGATTGTATAATGTTTCTACTAGGCTACAAAGGGCTATCAACCGAACATATGTGATTTCCAGCAGGCATATCTCGCTTAGCTTTATCTCGGAATGATTTTTTGCTACAACCTAGAGCGGGCAGAACTTCCGTTAACAATTTAGGGCGGTGACTTTTGCGCATGTATTCCGCCAGCTCTCGTCACACTAACCGATGCCAATCGTAATATAATGAATGCAATGGCGCCACCAGGATTTTTTTATTGCGGTCCAAGTTAATTTCTGTCGTCGACGTCGTTGTCGCCGTGAGGTTCCGTATGATGTCCAACGGCGATGAAATCGTCGCCGCGCGCCGTATGCTGTATGTGCGAGTGAAAGCGCGTGAGGGACGCACGCTTTCACTGGGAGCGAACGCACGGCGGAGAGCAAATGCCACTGCTTCCGTCGCGGTTCAAAATGCCGTGGGGGGACGGGAGGGAGGGGAGGCGATGTTTAACTGCGGCACCAAATGCGTATTTATGTAAAAACGTTGCGAAGCGAGAAGCTTGTAAAGACTTCCCACGCTGGTAGACGAGTGTCCCGTTCTGATCTCGTTCAAAACCACCGAGCCGCCCTCAGAGGCACCAGCAACAGTCACCAACAGCGGGTTCAGTGCGAACGCGGGCAAAACGCTGACGGCGTCGACAACAGTTGCTTGTGCTGCTGCATGTCCAAGTTTATACAGTTGATAAAATTACTATCATTACTCCGTATAGCTCTCCACTAATTTGCTGTCGCAATTCATGCTTCGCCTTTCGGATCAAACTGCGACATTTTTTTTTAATCAAGCATAAGCATCACAAAACTTCACTGAGCCCTGTGTGCCTTCTGTCAACCGGTGATGAGCCTTTGATAGGAGATGAGAACGCTAGTGTTTAGTGCTCGAACTTGTATCGGTAAATATTATACTGGCATTTACTTTCCGATTTTGCATTTTTGGAAACAAATGGTGCGGGAAGTGTAAAAGACTGAGGAAACGGAAATGAAGTATTACGCTTTGCGGTTTAGTCATGCTACCTGAAGGTGTGGTGCTTCGGCTCTACGCTCAAGAGAAGAATGAACGATTGGTTGGAAGGCTGTCTGCAAAGGTAATTAATGCATCCCTGTACATCACACATGGCTGATTATTTCATGACCTCTTGGTAATTTCTGAGCAAACTTTAAGTACATTCTTGATGCCTTGCGTAAAATACCCCGACAAGAAAAGCCATTGAGGCATTTCTAAAGTTCGCATTCAGAAAAGTATTTTGCGCTGATCTACAATGCATTGGTCACGCTGCTTTCTTTTATTTATTTTTTCACGGTGCTACACACTCTATACGCAGAGGGGAAATTCCTAGGCATTTAACATCTGTTACCTTGGCCTGCCTGTCTGCGTAAAAGGAATAACAACCTTCGCTTTTTCTGGTTTGCCGCAGGTCAGCGGCCTTGCAGTACTACGTAAACCGCACTGGAACACTCGGTGGAAGACTGTGCCTGCTGCTGCAGGATCTACACAGCGAGAGCCACGACTATCCCAACACGGGCATGCTGATGCGTGATCTTTTCAGCGAGCACTGCAGGCCCACCAGTGCAAAGTGTCATATCGACACAGGCGCCTCAGGCTGACCGCTCAGACGCATGCGCCCCATAATATATTACCACGCACGTAGTCACGTTAGGAGAATTTTGAAGAACAATGATTTTATGAAGCAGCCGCCGCTAGAATAATAGGGATACGTCAGCTTTGTCGAAGGCACACTGTCAACGTGAAATACCGAATCCATAAATATAGTTTGCCGCCGCTCCACTGTTCTCTGCATAAGTAGGGCTTCCTGTATATGCAGGGATTCAATAAATTGCATGTTCAAGAGCCAAAAAACCATCAGCTAATTCATTTCGTGTCTCGAAATTTATAGTATGATAAATGAGCGTGATTTTGATAAATTTGTCGGGTAAATTTTTGTTGGTTACACCATAGGCACCGAGTTTTCATCTTGAAACTGCAGCACGCACACAAGAAACGAGGACAATAAGGCGAAAGTGACAGGCGCTGACTCATAACTCAGTTTATTTTTGGAGGGAAATCACACACACACACACACACACACACACACATATATATATATATATATATATATATATATATATATATATACACCCAGTCTGACTAAAGTGAGCATGTGCAAGAGCATGCGGCATGGAAATAAAAATAATAAAGACGTTTTGAAAAAAAGAACATATATACACAGAACTTCTACGTATCTTAAGATCGGGTGGCGCTCAAAAAGGCAAATTCTTTGTCAGTTAGGGTTATAGATGGCTCACTTACGCACATAGCACGCTTTTTGCTATGGAAGGCCTAGGTTATTTCGCGTGTTAGTTTGATGTCTGATAAGACGCCGTCATTTCAGCTCAATAAATGTTTTTCTAACTTCTCGGTAAAATACTTCGTAAGTCCGCTAAGACTCTCCCTGTCGGCCTTAGCCATCTTTTCTGCTTGATCAAATCTCAGTGCTCCTTTCTGCAACGCAGTACTTACTGTTTCTAATCCAGAAAACACGAGTGTCAGAAGCTTGAGTCTTCTTCTTAGTCGGGTTTCACGTGCCAAAACCAGTTCTTATTAAGAGGCACGCCGTAGTGGAGAGCTCCGGATTAATTTCGACCACCTGAGGTTCTTTAACGTGCACTGCATTGCAAGCACACGGGCGTTCTTTGCATTTCGCCTCCATGGAAATGCTTGAGGATGAAGTATGGGTCAAATTTTCACACTGCTTTCAAAAATCCACTGGCTTAATTTGGCTCCGGCGTCGTTCCGTTCTTCTGATGCTAGGCCATGAAGAAACGAGATCAGGTGGCTATAGTTTGGAACAATCGACTTCAGAGAAGCAGCCCTTAGCGTCCACCTCGTGGGACAAAACTTCCGCAAGTTTACGCTCTCATCCTCTTTCTGAAATGCCTGCCACATATCTAGGCGCTTTGGAGAGACGTAACAAATTTTATCATTTATGATATCATGCCCAAGAAATCGCGACACATTTGCATTTTCTGACGCTTGTCCTGCGGCACCAGGTTAAGTATGTGTGCAAGACTGTGTACGTACAGCGCTCGCGGCTCCTTCTGTTGTATCGGGGCTTACAGCCTACCGTGATGTCCTCTCATATTTGCAGCTCCATCATAGCATTGCCCACGGCAATTTTCAATGCTAACATTAAAACGGCAGAAGACTTCATTAAGAAAGGCAAGAAGGCTAACCGCTCTGGTGTCCGCGATATTATTATGTCCACACAACAGGGGTGCTATGCAGGATGCGCTGAGTTTGGTGAAACTCGGGATCTTCACGAGCTCTGGTGACGCCCCAAGATGAAAGAAATAATGGTACCAAGACAAAGTTTGTCCGCCGGCACGCCTCCAGTTTCATTGGTTTATCTAGATTCACTCTGGGTGGCTGTCATCCCTTGTACGTTGCCATATGGGTGGTCGATAAACTAAATAATACAATAATAAATAATAAATAAAGATGATAGGGCCTTCACATTTTAATATAAGACCACTTATATTGCCCTTAGAAAAACGTCTTCCCAGCAATGCATTTCTGTTTAAAAGTGAAGCCAACTTTAAGGTGATCGGTGTAAGCTTGGTCTTTGTAAGCTGGCTTTCCCACGTTCCGTGTTGCATTGTAGCCCACTGAAAGAAAAATGCGATGCTAACGGGGCCCGATAACGCTATCGCGTTTCACTCTTAAAGGGCTCCTAAACCACCCAGAGGTCGAAATTTAGTTGTGATGTTGCAGTTGTGCACGAGTCTACAACGAACACGTAGCCACGATAATTTTTCGAAATGGTGCCGTAATAGCGGAGTTACACGCCTGTGATGATCGAAACACGGCCCTCGCTGGTTTCGCTCTTCGCTACTCTCCTCGTCGGCTGGTCTCTCGTACTCGCCGAGTGCTCCTCCAAATCTCACGTGACATTCCTCGTCGCCAACGCGCTTCTCAAAACACTGTCCCCTTCCGGTTAAGGCACGTCCGCGCTAGCGGCAAATATACCGACGGCGAACTGGCCTCCCGTTCCGTAGAACGTCTGCCGCGCGAGCGGAGTAGACGGCAGTTCGGCCGGCGCACCACCCGCAACACGACAGACGGGGAATCGACGACACGCGAAGCTACGCGCCTCCGCCGCCGGCGACAAAAACTTCGGCGGCAGCTTCTGTTACAAGCAAAATTATTTCCGCTAGAAAAAGCGATGCATAAATTGTACATTTTATGAAAAAGAACTACCGCTGTCAAACGTTTACCATGAACGAAAGCTCCGATACTTGTCGAGCTGCAGCGCATGGCTACCGACGGGAGACGATCGGCTCGGCTGTGCTCACATCGCAGCGAACAGCGCTCCTAATATCAGCGTATTTTTTCTTCTTTGTGTACTATTATTGCAAAGAGCGACAACAACGATAAGAAAATATTGCGGCTCGTGAGCGTCGGTAATTCATTCTAAAGCGCCGAAGGGCGCTTTAGCTTTGAAGAGAACCGTAAAAGGCCTAGCGATGATATCGGCACCGTCGAGCGATCATCGGCGGTGAGGCTGCTGCACAAATGAGTCCCGGTCTCATCCACTCTACGTACGGCAAGGAAATCTCGCCGTTCGCGAGTAAAACCGCTGTCGAACGGTGGCCCGCGAATGGCAAACGGCGTGCGCTGAGTGCCGGTAACGTGGACGGGCCTTAGCTGCGGCCTCCGTGGCTGCGACTGAGCGCTTCTCGGCCAGCCGCTCTTGCTTCCGTGACGGCCCGTGCTCATGCGAAGCGTCACGCTATGGACCATGTATTGCGCGCACGTCTAGGAAGTTCAACACTGTCGCACTCTGTTCGCGCAGCTAATCAGACCGCTAAGCATGACTGTGTTGGAAGGCGACCGATTTTGCACTTGCGTTGCGGGCTGTAATTATCGATTCGCAAGCGCGCACAAGCGAGCAATTAACACGGCGAGGAAGAGCAGGGAGCGCGCGTACCTGCTAGCAGACTAGCCGGAAGTCGTAGGTTCTTACTCGACCAATCGACATCGTCGACCCGCTTGACATCACCAGATGCACCCTGATGACATCGTGACGACCGCAGGGGATATACCGAAAAGGCCAAGAAGGAAGGACGGCATTGTTTTTTTTTTTTTTTTTGTGTATGGCGCGCCGGCGCCGCGTATTGCCGCAGCGTTTGGCATCGTTGATAGTGACGGCATTCTGAACTCGATGCGCGTGTTTACTTGAAATGTTCCAAAAATATCTGAGGTAGTTTAGGGGCCCTTTAAACGCCCCTAAACTACCTCAAGCTTTAAAGGCTTAAGCATCCTCCAATTTTTGTGGCGTATAGTCTTCTGCGTTTAAGCGCGGCAGCACTGTGACGTGCAGGGTGCGCTCATGTTGTCCTGTACGGCTTTATCTCGACATTTCTTTTTGCCTGCTGTCTTTGTACCTTCCTTGTGATCTCCGTTCACTGACTGCCATCGTGAAAACTCGGGTAAAACTCGTGCGAACGCGAATCTCGGCGCATCCTGCATAGGTGTTGCAACTGTTTGGGGTGCAGTGCTTGTGATAAAGAAATGCCATCGCAATGGGTCTAGAAAAGCGAGCGATCTCGACGCTGACCATGTTTGCGACACTGTGGCTCCAATACATAACCGATGACACAGCAGCCATATCAAACGACATCTGCGATACGTTATCGTTGGAAAACACTACCCACTCCGCAGCATCGTCGTCCACTACGACGTATCGACACTTTGCCAGTAGCTGACGTGCCGATAAAAATTTGCTGTGCGCTACGTACCCACAAGGCAGGCAATGAACCGGATGGTGGGGCCATCACAGCCTACGAAGATATATGCATAAGCCAGAGAAAGTCGACGCTTTGTTCTTGATAGTGGTGCTCAGGCATCACCGATGACAATGCGTTGTGCGTGTTTTATCGCAGCGGTCAAGATTATTCATGCCTCTCAGCTCAGCAGCGCGTTGCTTTTGCCGTAAATTAACATGGACGTGGCCTAACTGTGGTGGGTTTGCGCACAAGAGTTACATGCCTCGCGCGGGTTTTGATTCTATGGCTTTGATTGACAGGTGAACTCGTGCCAAACTCGTACATCCCGAAACCCCTCTGGAGTTGAACTCGGGAACATAGCGGTGGCAGCAGTAGCCTGTGTCAGCGTATCCAGGGGCAGCACGCGTCAATATGACCGTCTGGACCCTTTCACCATCTTGACGGACGTAGAATTTCAGCATCATTTTCGCCTTTCCAATACATCAGTGCGCTGGCTGTGTGACGAGTTAGACGAAGGCCCTCGTCTGCGGAGACAGCGTGGAGGGCAAATTATGCTTTCCGAGCACACATTGGTGTGACTAGGCTGCGTAGGCTGAGTTCGTGCGATCGCTTCGGCTACCTCCGGCTTCAAGCGCTGTGTGTACTGCCAGCACCAGGCCAGGTCCGGTGGCATCATCGGAGTACTGGGGCACCTGCAAGCGCCTGGGGTTGAAACCGCACCAACCATGCAACCTGCGAAGGCGAAGTGGTTACATCGAACGGGAAGATTCAGAATGGACTGCGGGCTGCCTTTCGGTGTAACTCCATGGCTATACCACACTGGCAAACGCCAGTCAGAAGCGCAGCGGCTCCAGCGCAGTGTCAGACGGCGACTGCACAGCGAGCGCGCGCCGGCGCCAGTGCGTGTACCACGGC
This sequence comes from Dermacentor silvarum, assembly GCF_013339745.2. Taxonomy (NCBI): domain Eukaryota; kingdom Metazoa; phylum Arthropoda; class Arachnida; order Ixodida; family Ixodidae; genus Dermacentor; species Dermacentor silvarum. The sequence goes on along the minus strand of NC_051162.1, from coordinate 102,242,872 downwards.
TACGACGTCACTCCTCTGGAATGCGCAGACCGGCGGCGGCGGAGTGCGCGAGAGGTGCCGGCTCCGGTGGCTGCGGTGCGCAAGCCGTGTGACATCACTGATCCTTGCGCATGCGCAGCACGGCTCTTGATGTGCCGCGCGAAATGGGCTTCGCTAGGCCAATGTAGCTAGCGCTACAAAACTTATTTATTTTATCGGCATCATTATTAGGCGCCGTATTCGGCACATATCCCCCCTGAAGTAGAAGGTATATGTTGAAGTTATACCAACTTGCATACTAATGAGGTGTTCACCCTAACAGTGCTCACCACTGTACATTCAAGGCCGCCTGATGACGGGCGACAACGTCCGGCCGAGGCGTCAAAATTACGGCGGTGTTAAAGATTGTGGCCCATGGGTCTTCGGGGTGGTCTGCGCGACCACAGGGGTGCTGCGAATTTTCAAGTTCGACTGACGAGAGGCAGCGACGCTAGGCGTCATTATTCCAGCCAATGTTCAACCGGAGACCATTGCGCATAGTGACAGTGACTCGAAGTTCCAGAAGCTGTCTTCGATTACTCTCTGCATCGTCATGAACACGTACTGCCATTTCCTGGCATGCTAAGTACTGCAATTAAGATAATGTCGCTGTCAGCGGTTTCCTTGCGTATTTCATTTCTTTTTGCTTCACAATTACACAAGCAGTTGCTACTTTTAAACCGCTTTTCACAACTGCGGTTCCGGTCATGAATGCACGGTGCAGATTCGAGGCCTCATGACTTTTAAATCGTATAAGAGCTTTCTTCCAGTTAGAAAGCCCATTCTGCGCAAACGTCAAGCCAGAGTCCTTATCCCTGGAAGTATCTTGAAAAATGTCATCTTACAAGCAGCGCTACAGGTCTCACAACATACTCGTCATGCAGAATCCGTTTGTACGTACGTTTCCAAGCTTGTTGGTATTGTCGTCCCTGTAGTGCTTAACATTAGAGACTGAATCCACAGCGACAATTCGCACGCGTGCGGAGGCCGTGGTTACAGTGGCAGATGTCGAGCATGTGCTCCTAAGGCAAACCTTGGTAGGTTCTGAAGCTGACATGAAGGTCCCATGCCGGGTGGATTCCGTGTCCTTTCGTCATCCTCTTTCGGAGGTCTGTTCTTCTTGATAAGATATCTGTGCATCGTTTTTCAATGTTTCCTGAAATACAATACCAGGAAGGTAAGACCACGTAAGCATTGAGTGCCAAAAGCGTGTTTCACAGTTTAAGACAGAAAAAAAAAGTGGACAATCCACTCTGTGAAGGTGGAATGCTAACAAAGCCGGTCATTGTGCTCCGAAATTCTCACCTAATGCAAGGTGTGACCGTAATTTGGCGGCAAAGCCAAAAGTGTGCACGAGACAAAACACGAATGACCAGTGCGCAGCCCAAAGGAGTTCCCGAAACAAAACGCGTTTGTTTGAAATTTGCGAATGAACATACTTGTTAGTTAATTAGCTTAATGAAACTTCGAAGGACTAGAGTTTTATCCTAGCAGACAAACATGGGGCAGTCCGTTGCCCTCCTGTAGAAGTCGACGTATTGACAGCAGACGGGAAGTTCAGAACTATTACGATTTCACTGCAAACTACCTAATGAGGAAAGTAAATGAATCTCGGCGTAATGATCGAGTCATATTAGCGCCCAACTGTCCTATAATATTGGGGGGATGGTATTGAAAAAACAAGAGTTACAGCCGTTTTCTGCAGAGCATTGGCGGTAAATTTACCTTTGCCGCAAGGCGTTTTTGTTCACCACGCCGACGTAGCCCCCCCCCACCCCCCCCCCTACAGTAGCACACATGTGGTTCATCAATACAGGGTAGGGGCTAGAGCTATACCGCTTCGTTTCAAAACATAAAAAAGCGCGAACATCGTTTGTTCGTGGTAACAGTGTTGCAGTATGTACTTACAAAGAACAGGTCGAATAAAGTTCAAGGTTGTTGTTTCTTCACTTCAGTACCTACCTTGAGGTGCACACTGATTTGGCGTAGGAAGAGTCGCAGACTGACTTTCAGACGATGGACGGACGACACACGGAGAAACAGAAGCACGCGATTTTTATAACACTTCAAAACAGTACACTGACACACACACACAGAAATGACAAAAGCTTCGCACTCAGCTACGAAAGCTGACTAAACACTTGCTGCTCAGCCACCAAAGCTGGCACAACACTTAATTCACTTGACCTAAACGCTCACACTTCACGACTTCCAATAACCGGGGTTGTTTACTTCGCTGCTGGAAGCCTGACCAAAAAACCAAATAACATTGAGCGTGCCGAGCACGCTCTTATATAACATGGCTGCAAAATTCTAGCAACTGGCGGTGGTGCTGAGATAGGGAGTAGGCGCCGCAGCGCGCGCGATGTTGCTTCTCTCTCCCCCTTGTCTCTTTCGAAGAGCTCGAGCCTTGTCGAATCGTATGCCCGAGTGTGCGGTCCGTCTTCAAGGTCGCCGGGAGAGGAGGCCCTTGGCCGTGCTCTGGGATGCCCTCGCGGGCCTTCCAGTTTGGTTCGAAAAATTCTCATCTTTCTCTTTCTCCGGCAACCTTGCCGAAAAGGTCCTGCGTTACCCATAGCGATCTTATAGCGACAACGTTGGCATGCCTTTCAGTGAGCGGAGCAGGAGTGACGTCGATCATTCACGGAATCTGCAACCGTCGCTGGTCAAGTCTGCAGTTTTATTGGTCACGTTGATTCCGAATGTCGATGATGCCCTCTTTTGTTAGTCGCGTGGAGGTTGCGATTCCGACAGTTGGCGGCAGGTTTCAATTCAATTTCAATTGCTCTGATTGACATATTCTCTGAATCCGAAGGGAAGAAGAATAAGCGCCGGAACCGCTGTGTAATAGGCTGCCACGCCACAGTGGCGAAGGAGATCCAGGCGAGAAATGACGGCTTCTAGTAGAGATCGTGAGAAAAACTGCGCGGAATGTATCGATCATAAGCTGTCCGAGCACTCTTTCATGGACCGGTGGGTCCCCCTTAGGCGGCTGTGGGTCAAGTTTGTGTGGCCAATTCCCGGATGGCCCAAGACCACCTCGTAAAACCGTTCCCACTGTCTGGCACTCCGCCATTCGCTCAAGATGTGTTTAATGCTGTAGAGTTTATTATGGAGCTCAGAGTCCCATTCATTTTGCTATAAACATTTTATTTATATTTGCAAGGATGATCTGTAGTCTCTGCAGGGCTAACTTTAAAATTTAGGTTCATAGTTGATGTTCAGAGTATAGAGTTTATTTGGGTGTTCTGGAGGGGTTCGAAGTCTTAGAATAGAATGTGCACCAAACACCTGCCCTCATCAAGCAGCCGTTCTTTTCATTCCGCACATTGACTTGGAACGGTGCACATTCGGAGAGCTACCGTTCCAGTCGGAATCCATGATGGTGAACTGGATCTAAATTCTTGGTGTTGTCATCCTGCTCCTTTGTTGGTGCGAGACAAATCCATGTAGCCGCGGTAAGGCTGTGCTATTCTGAGCGTCTTTCCGTGTTCTCAACGGAGCGCCTTTTCTGAGATCTTTTAGTGGACGGGCTACGTCTGCAAAATTTCTGACAAATCGGCGGAAATACGAGCACAAGCCCACAAAGCTCCGAACATCCTTGGCACAAGTGGGTACAGGGAGCTCGATGACAGCACGAACCTTGGCGGGGTCGAGACGGACGCCAGTTCAATCGACGAGATGCCCGAGGAAGTAATTTGGCGGCGACCGAAGTGGTATTTCGAAGAATTAAGTTGTAGCCCAGCCGCACGAAACACCGCCAAGATGGATTAAAGACGTGTGAGGTGTGTGGCAAATGTCGGGGAGAATACGATCAATATTTCGCTCGTCCATGTAGCACAGGCAGATAGACCATTCAAAGCTGTAGCAGCAAGCGTGCCGATCAGCACTGTCCTCACGTTCTCGAACCAGGCCATTGCACAAGCCATAATGGCATCAAATTTGAAACTGACTAGAGGCCGTCAGCTGTAAGAAATGCGGTCTTTTCAGGTCCCTGTCCGGCGACCCCAGTAACCAGAGCGCAGGGCGATGGATGAAGTAGGTCGCGCCGTGGGCTGAAGTTCCCAGAGCGTTCAATTCGTGGAAGAGGATAGACATTCCTTCTTGGTGATCTTATGTGAGATACCGATAATTTGGTATCCAACGATGCTCGCCAACTGTTGTCTTTTTTCTTTTAACTAAGTAGAACAGGGGAAGCCCACGTGGACTCGCGGACGGCTCAATAATGCCTTTTGAAAGCATCTGCTCACTATTACCACTATGTGACTTTGTTTACATGCACCAATTCTATGCATTTATTCAGGTAAATACACAGCGAATGCGACCGAGATCCTAATGTTAGCACAGTGAATATCGAGGGCGAGGACGGTAGTTCATGAACATCAGTTGCGAGGCTTTCCTTGTAGCGGTAGCTATCTTACGTATGTGCTACGTTGGTGAGAAACGAGAATTGCTTGTTGTTCTAGGGCGCTGGTTTGCATTTTATGCGCAGTAGCTTTGATGGAATAAAATAATATTGCGATCATTGTACATGTTCGGAGGTTCGGTGTGAGGTCTGTGTTTGCCGAAAATTACCTCTTTCTGACATTTAGTTGAAGTGTGTTCTGAAATTAGAGTATGGTCATATATATTTTTAAATTTTAGTTTTGGTTCTTTAATTGCTACCATGATTAATCAACAAATCTTTCAATAGTGTTGTTCAATATCACGGGATATTGGTGGTTAAATTGTTATGGTTTATATTTTTTTGGCGTTTGCAGGGTTGTTTTCCTTTATTTCCAGAAACCCCTAAAGGCCCTCACAATGAGGGTATTACATAGCGGGGTGACAAAAATTCTATGACAATCTAGAGTAGGAATAGGCGACAAGAATAAATGTGACAGCACAGAAACACTCAATGAAACATAACGAAAAAACGCAACATAATAAACAGAACGCACAACAAAAAAAAGCATCAAACAGATTGCGGTAAACGGAACACAACTAGAAGAAAAGCTACTCATCGCATTCATTTTTTAGAAGTTCATGAAATTGAGATGTATTCATTTCAGTTGTGATTGTAGCAGGCAGCTGGTTCCACTCTATAATGCTTTTGGGTATGAATGATTTCGCAAAAGATGTAGTGCGGCAAATGATGCGTTTGATCTTGAAAGGATGGTCACGGCGGGGGAAGAAGGCCTATGGTGATTGAAAGAAATCGTCATGAAGCAACGGATGATGGTAAATTTTGTGAAAAAGAGTTAAGCGAGCAAGCTTGCAACGATGGGAGAGGTTAACAAGACCAGCACCAGCTTTTAACGCCGTGACGCCAGTGACGCGCGAGTATCTGAAAAAATGAAACGAGTAGCACGGTTCTGCGTCGCTTCGATGTTATCTATGATGTAGGCTTGATGCGGATGGCGGATCGATTTTAGGTCGGATTAAGGTGATATAAGCAAGTTTACGCACAGGCGCAGAAGCATGTCGAAGAACGGTTAGCAGCTGCTAGAATCAGATCAATGTGATAGTTCCAGGTTAGGTCAGACTGTAGGTGAACACCTATATATTGGTAAGTAGAAGCTGTCTCAACTGTTACGTCATTAATAGTGTATGTGGTTGGGATGCGGCAAGAGTTTCTGGTAAAGGAGACGAGCTTTGTCTTGGAGTGGTTTAGGATCATTAGCCACGATGAACACCAAGTGTTAATTAAATCGAGAGCAGTTTGTAAATATTGGTGGTCAGTTTCACTTTTAATGGCTCGGTACACAGCCATAGGCGCCGACTACGGGGGGGCTCTGGGCTCGAGCCCCCCCCTCCCCATTTCTCGCCCAGGTGTCATCGCCAGAGTTCTGTTGCCCACATCATTTGCGGTTTCTTTAGAGTTGCCTCAACGTTGCACTCAAAAGTTTATTGTGGCTGAAAGCTTACTGCATCAGCGCGGACGTGCACGGCTTTAGATTCACACTTTCGCTTTATTTCTGCAAATCCTGACCATAAGACGACAAGCGCATTAGAAGCGCCAGCGGCGGCTACCTCACAAGCATTTTTTCTCAGTTCAACGTTTTCTTTTTTAAATTTTCGACTGTGAACACTATACACACACATACAATATATTTAAATATATACACAGGACTAAGTTTTGTACATTTTTTAAAGAGAAGGATTTAGCCAAGTAACAATTATTTCTAATTGTAAGGATAGGTTATGCCTGGAGAATGAATACGTTGCTCTATGTTCACCTCCAATTACCCCTGCCTTGCGCTAGCGTATTCCTACTTGCGCCTGCAAGTTGCAATACGCTTGGAATACAGGGATAATTGGAGATCGCAGGGAGAGGCCTTCATCCTGCAGTAGACATAAAATATAGGCTGATGATGATGATGATGATGTTCACTTCTCACCTGCCGCGGTGGCTCAGTCAGCTAAGGCGTTGCGCTGCTGAACACAAGATCGCGGGATCCAATCCCGGCCGCGGCGGCCGTATTTCGATGGAGGCAAAATGCAAAAACGCCCGTGTGCATGCGTTTTACTGCACGTTAAACAACCCTAGGTGACCAAAATTAATCCGGAGCCCTCCACTACGGCGTGTCTCATAATCAGAACTGGTTTTGGCACGTAAAACCCCCAAAAGAAGAAGAATGTTCACCTCTCTTCAAATTGCTTTGCGTGTTTTTTTTTTTGGTTTTTTTTGACCCTGAAAAAGAAAAACCTGCAGTCTTCAGTGGCCCCTTCAGCAGAGTCTTTTATCAGCGGCGTGTGAAATGCACATGAATGTTGTGTGTCTGAGTATTGCTACTGTTTCCAGTAGGCAATGCTAACGACTCACGAAAAAGAACCAACCAAAAACTGTTCTAATAATTTACAACATTTATTAGGAATGGAAAGATCCCTACATGCCTGCAGCGGTCATAATTAAAAATAATTTACTCAGTAACCGAAGTGAGGCTAAGCCGGATTCACTCGCAATCAGAATCAATAGCCGCCATGCGCAGCAGCGCTTATACTCGCACTAAACGTAAAAAGAAGAAAAAAAGAAAGAGGCGCAGTGTCGCCCGAACGGCGAAGCATCGATTGCAATAGAAAATTAGTAGCCAGCTATATGAAGTAAGGATAGTAGTTTTATCGGCCGTATAAATTTGCAAACTGAATTATCAAGCGTGTTGTCAGCGCGCCCAAGCAAACATGAACACAGCACACTCGATGACCTCTGACACTAACCGTCAAAACGCTGGCGTATGAAAGTGCGGCACCAGCAGCAGCAAGCAGTGATCTTCGTACTGTCTATCGCTTCAACGGAAACTGAGCGGCAAAAACACAGCGCGTACAAAGGTATTAGCCGTCTGCGGATCGCTTTCAAGATACCGCGCGCAGATTACCGCCAAAATAAAGCGCGCGACCCGCGTATGTAGTACTCCCCAGGCGCACGGACAGCCGCAGTCACTACAAACTAGCAGATACGCCCCGCGCTTGTCCCCCCCCCCCCCCCCCCCTTTTTTTTTTTTTCAAAGCGCACGCTTTATCGATACCGCGCGTTCAAGACTTGTACTCTGCGCATGCGCCGCTGCCTTCCCCTCTGAGCCTTGCAAGAACCGTAAGCTTAGCGCGCTGCCACTGCGCCGTCTATAGTGATGTCTTGTGAGCATTAGCAGGAGGCACCTTCGCGTTTGAGCAGGTGGAGAATCCGAGATAGGAGAACCAAGCGAAGCGCCATTGGGTCCGTTGTGGTTTTCATGCGCACAACTTTGGAAATGTAGAGGACTTTAAAAAGCTCGCTGGTTTTTCAACGAGGTAATACTACCGTGTCCAGGCCCTTTGGATGCGCCTCACTCGTCTCACTTCTGAAATTAAGCGAGTGCCTGCCCATGCAGACAAGTTGACAACTGACGTCTGCGACCTGATCGGTCCGAACAGGTGAGTGAAGTCTTCCATTATTAACGCATACCCCTTCGAATACTCGACGTCTTTAGTAGAGGTTCACTGTCGCAGTAAGCGTCGTCAGCACGGAAGCAATGTGAAGTGCATCGTCATGATACTTTGACTTGCGTTAACTATAATACTATACGCGCGCGATCGTACATGGTTCTTTATGGCAGCCTTGCGCATCTGGCGGCGTCAAAGTCGGCTACCACGTCAGCAGGAGCGCAAGTGCCCGCGCTTAAGCCACCCAGAGTGACCAAAAGTGGTCGGCGCTGACTGATTCGGAAAATTGTTTGATCTCGTTCTAATGGAGGGGTGCGTCTTTATGAACATTGCGTGGCGGTAAGTTTTAATAAAAGGAAAAAGTGGGAGCTATCGCATAGTTCTGAGCCGTTCTGTGCCAGGACGGCAGTCTTACAGAGAGAGTGCTCCTACAATAAGGCATGTACGAGGTATTCAGTTGGCAAAACTTATCAGGCGCTAATACGAGCTGAGGAGGCAGTGAGGGAACCTTCAGGAACAAGTGAAAAGTGAACGTGCGTGGTTTTGATTGTGTAAGGCAATTACTGTGTAAGACAACTACTGTGTTTATGTAAGGATCGTGTAGGCGCGGAATGCTTGATCACGTAGAGAATCGGCCTTTGAGGATTATTCGTTCTCGCAAAATTGGTTGCCAGTGGCAGATCTATTATTCCAGCTTAAGAAATTGAGAGAATAGCCTTTAAAAATAGCAACAGTTTGCTCAAGTGGCAATAGATTGACAAAATGACTTTGTATGTAGTTTGAATAATGTATTCCAAAATGTATGGTCATGCTGCACAACGTATTCACAAACATGCTAACAGCCACACAACTTATTTCTATTTTCACAACAGCCGTGATCTGCACCTTTGTGGTAGTTCTTTAACGTGTGACACTTTGTTCAGCGTCCTCATGCCGCTCCCGCGCCCGAAAAGTCATTCCTGTGTCAAATTATGAGCCCGAGCTCCTTCGCACTGAAGCCACCACACATTGCCATGACGAAAGTTAAAACGCGCATGCGAGCGCCAGCAACGAAAGTGGGTAGACACTCAGGCGTAAGAAAAAGCAAGCTTCATATTCGCTTGGCGCATCGCTCATCGAAACAATTAGTTTTCGCGGCTCTCGGCAAAAGAAACGCGCCGACTGCGGTTTCATGTACCGCGGTGTCACGGCGCCTGTAAACAAAGTAACTGCACCGTCTGCACGCCTTTGAGAAGTCTAACGGGGCAATCATGGCCCGGTGGCACTTTGAAGGACTAGGAAAAGAAGATAGAGCGTGGTATTTTATGCCACCGTCGTGCGGTAGTGCGCTCAAAGAATTAAAATAACATGACGTGTGGATGTAGTTCACAAATGTAGCGCCTGCATCTTCTTTTTACATGAAACGTCTTATCTGCTTTATATTTTTGTTTGATGGCAATAATAATGTAGCTGCAGAGATCACAAGTGGCTGGTTATTCGTGACCGATGATTATACTGTGATATTTTTGTTTGTGTTCTGCTTCTCTTTTATTTCAAAAAGAGAAAATTTGACGGCGCAGTACTGATGACATCGCAAATTGGACAAGCGAAAACAAAAATATCGCAGTATAGCGGGTGCATCATCGCACAGCACGATCAAACCGGACGTGCGCGCCTGTCAATGGTGATAACTGGACGGCGCGCCCTATACCTTCAGGCTTGTTATGCTTCGGCCACGCGCTCCGCTGTTCGCATTTCTTTTCATCGTGATAGTACGTATGCCATGTGTATTCGCGTATAGCTTGTACACAAATGTAGGTTGATCGTCCCATATTCGTTGCCACGTGAGGGTATAAAATTATTCGCATGCTGGTCGGCCCATATTCTGAAGAAATGTATTCCTAATTTCAAGAAGACGCGTACCTTTATTGCAGCGCGCACTAAATGATATTATGGGTAGCCGAAAATTTTTACAGCTCATTGCCACATGCGGCGCCGTCATTCAGACTTGGCAAATCCTATTTTTTGTGTGAAAATTGGGGTTTTTTACCGCGGGATAATTCTTCATGCTTCCAGAAATGGTCAAGATTCTTTTGTCTTTTTAAAAATTTCGCAGGGTTCCTACGCGCTTGACCAACTCTGAATATGAATATTATACCAAACTTTGTATGTTTATGCGAGCGTCTATACAGAATGTTATTCATTTTCCTTGCAGACTGTTCAGAAGCAATGGAAAAATATCTGATCAGGAAACGAAAAGCCCCCGGTGAAGACTGTGAGGAGAGCCGTCCCTCATCCAGCATTTCCAGTTCAGTCGCTGAAGCTACACCGCTCGCTGATGACACTAGCACACCAAGCTCTGTGTGCACTGCAGAAGCCGGCCCTTACAAAATTCGATCCATCGGCGAGCTTTCTGATGCACCATCTACAGAAAAACAAGGGCAACGCTTCCAGCCTACCTGGAAAGGTACCAACAAGTGGTTATCTTACAATGTCCACAGTGACAAGGCGTTTTGCGAGATCTGTTGCACAGCATCAGAGATGAAACTGCCGCTCCCTAACACTTCCCAAGACAAGGATTCTTACCTGGCATTTGTGAAAAATGGTTTCTCAAACTGGAAAAAGACAATTGACAGATTTAAATCCTATGAGAAGTCTAGTTTTCATAAGGAGCCATGTAATGCCATCGTAGCTGCAAAAGGCAGCGCGAATGTAGCATATGCTTGCGCCAAGGGAAAGGCGAAAGAAATGGACAACGCCCGACAGGTTCTCCTAGCAACACTGTCGTCACTACTGTACTTGTCGACCCAAGGCTTAGCAATACGTGGCCACGAAGACACAGAGAGTAATTTGAGGCAGCTGCTGGAACTGCGGGCTAAAGATATTCCTTCTACGCGATCGTGGCTTTTAAGAACAAAATACAAATGGATTTCTCACCAGATTTTAAACGAGATGGTGGAACTCATGGCACAGGACATCCTTCGTTCACTCACAGACGAAGTTCGTGCGGCAGAGCACTACGCTGCCATTATGGACGAGACAGCAGACATTTCTGTCAAAGAACAACTTTCCGTTTGATTTCGGGTGGTCACAGAAAGCCTGGAAGTAGAGGAGCTGTACTGTGGGTTTTTCAACACGACGGACACCACAGCGACGAGCCTCTTTGCTATATTGAAAGACATTCTTTGTAGATTTATTCTGCCCATTGAAAAGTGCCGCGGGCAGTGCTATGATGGTGCGGCAAACATGAGAGGAAAGCACCGAGGAGTACAAGCTCTCATGCAAGAACGGGAACCTCGCGCGCTATAAAATGTACACTGACTAGCGCACATCCTGAATTTGGTTTTGCATGATGTCGGCCAGAAAGTAGACATGTGCCGTGATTTTGTTTACGCCGTCACTGAACTGATAAACTTCGTGACCTGCTCTCCAAAGCGCGTTGCTTCTTTTCAAGAGATTCAGGTAGAAGAGGATGTGAACTTGCGAAAATTCTGCCCGACAAGGTGGACGCTAAAGGCTTCATCACTGCGATCAGTTCTTTCAAATTATAGCAGACTCATAACGTTTTTTTTTTCTGAAACAGCATCCGAAGAGCGAACTGAGGCCGGTGCGAAAGCCAGCGGATTTTTAAGGATGCTGTTCAAGTTTGAATCATTTTTCATGTTGACGCTTCTGACAAAAGTGTTTTCACGAATGGAAGCCCTGAATACCGCCTTACAAAAAAGAACGCTCAGGTTTGACCAAGCGGAGAAAATGGTGAAATCCGTCACTGCAAGCGTCGCTGAACTGAGCCAAAGTTTTCCCTTGGTTTGGGAGGAGGTGTTGGCAGAGGCAGGAAAAGTAGGAGTTGAGGACCCGTGTGTTCCAGCTGCTAGGCGAGAGAAAACTCCACACCGCTACCAAGAAGGTTCCTCAGCTCACGTGTTCACATCAGCGGAGGACATGTACCGCCAGAGGTACTACGAAGTACTTGACACTGTACTGTCCTCGTTAAGCGACAGATATCCACCTGAGATGTGGCAGCATATGTCACACATTGAGCAGTTTGCCACAGGAAAGCAAGACGAAGCATACATAACAGAGTTCTACGGTGACGACCTTGAACGAGGACGGCTGATTTTGCACAGAGACATGCTCATTGACATTGTAAGCCAACAAAAGTCGGCACCATTGCACACATTCGAGGACGTCGTGCAGATGTTTTCGGGGCAGAAGGGCGAACACCTGCGAAACCTTTTGCCGGAAATGGCCAAGCTAACAAAAGTTACCGGTCTCGTCAAGCACATCCGAGAGGTCCTTTTCTTGTCTTCGGCGACTGAAAACGTACCTGCGGTCGACGACTGGACAAGCCCGTTTGAACCATCTGGCCATTTTGCACACTCACAAAGAACTCTCCCGCAAAATCAATTAAAATAAAATTGTCGACGACTTCATTGCTGGAACAAGTGCCCGAATGAACACATTTTCCCTTAATGTGAAACCATCCCATCAGACAACGAAATCATGTCTTTAATAGGAAAGAGAAAGTTGCCAACTCACAAGTTAAAGCTAACCATTTGGCTAAGAAAACAAAGCAAAAAGTTATTTCCAGGAACGAAAACGGGGTACATGACAGTGCAAGTAGGGTGAGGCCTTTTGGGTACGCAAAGACCTTTCGTTGAGCTATTTCTAAAGCTTCCCAGTCTATGCTGTGCTTTTTCCTTATTAGTATTTATTTCTCATATGCTGCATTAGCTGCTCAAGAACGCAATCCACGCTCTTACTACTTCCTCTCGTGCCCTTTCCCACTGTTGAGATATCGTTGTGTCTTATTTATTTATTTGTTAATATGACTGTGTATTTCTGCGCCAGATAATTTATTACTCTATAATCATTTATTCCGCCGCCGGGAAATAAATGAAACCAGTGGCATAAGGCATGCTTTGACAAGTAAATAAAGTATTGCGTCATGGAGCAATGTTGTTTTATGCTAATAATTGTAGTAATAAGTTGCGTACAGAAATTGTTATATATTGTGTATGTTTTATATATGTTATGTCTTATCTTTTCAACTGACCTTTAGTCAGGAAAATATTCCTTGACTGTGTCTTTGTATACTAAAACTTTCACAAATCGTTACATGGCTGTTTTCATTTATGTGTAGCTGTGCGACTTATAGGCACAAAACACACATATCTCCCTAACGTGAATAACTTAATCGGCTTTCGCATAGCTCATCCGAGAGACGCGAGTCTCTTTGTGGTACGAGGGGACTCAGGTTATGAAATTGAACTATATATATATATATATATATATGTGACCGCTTAGGCAAGCTGGTCGGGCCCCAGTCCCCCCCCCCCCCCCCCCCCCCCACGGGAAAATGAAAACTCTCCGCCTATGTACACAGCACATGTAGTCGTACGCGAACAGTCTAATTTGGGGCAACATACACAGTTAGGTAAATCATTACTAAATATTAGAAAGAGCAGGGGACCAAGCACGCTCTCCTGGGGTACGACAGATGTGGCTTCAGCCATTGAAGAGTTAGAACCATTAACAGTGGTGAACTGAACGCGAGATGAGAGGAAGTCTTTAATCCACGCTAAAACCTTAGCGTTAATATTGAGATGCGCTAACTTGAGTGCTAATCTATGGTGGGGGACCCGATCAAATGCCTTAGAAAAATCTAGAAACAAAGCGTCGACTTGAATCCCGGTGTCCATTAAATTATATAAGTCCTTAGTAAATCCAGAAAGCTGAATGTCGCAAGAAAATTCCTTGCGAAAACCGTGCTGATACTTAAATATGATGTTGTGATCTTCAAGATAATTAGTGATCTGGGTGTGTATGACATGCTTAAGGAGCTTTAAGAAGATGCAAGTCAATGAAATAGGTCTATTAAGGGATCATAGCGGACGCCAGATTTGAAAATTGGCACTACTTTAACTACTCGCCAGTCATGAGCGATGGAGCCAGATGATAAAAACAGAAAAAAGTGCAGATAGGACTTGAAAACTACTCTGAGATATATCTTTAAGAATTTTGTAGTTAAAGCCAAGCGGGTCCGTGCTTGTAGTATCTTTAAGGTTATATGGTAAAGAAAAATACCATGATCACTTATGACTATAGAGGGCATTGAATAATCATGAACTGAGACCTAGACAAGGGGTAATGACTTCATGAGTGAAAACAGAGGAAAAAGCGTTGTTAAAGAGTTGAGCAGAATGGGCATCGTCCAGCATATCACCATTAGAATTTGTTAAGGATGAATCAGGGCGTGAATGTGGGTTAATTACACTCCAAAATCTTCGGGGATTGTTAGATAGCATAGTGAGTAAGACGTCACTGTAAAACTGGCGCCGGGTGGCTTTCAGCATTCTTTGGTAATCCTTGTCGCTTTTTCTGTAGGTTTCCCATGTATTTAATAGGTTGTTAGCAACTGCCTGCCTATACAAAGGCTTTTTGTAGCGTTAGCTACACTGGCCTAGCCAAGCCCGTTTCGCGCGGCACATCAAGAGCCGTGCTGCGCATGCATGCGCAAGGATCAGTGACGTCACACGGCTTGCGCACCGGAGCCGGCACCTCTCGCGCACTCCGCCGCCGCCGCGCGCGACTCACCGCCGCCGGTCTGCGCATTCCAGAGGAGTGACGTCGTAGCCGTGGTAGACGCACTGGCGCCGGCGCGCGCTCGCTGTGCAGTCGCCGTCTGACACTGCGCTGGAGCCGCTGCGCTTCTGACTGGCGTTTGTGTGTGTCATTGGAGCAGCAGTAAGCATGACAATCAAGCTAATCCTTGACAATCTAGACAACCAGGAAAGCTAAGAATAATCAGCTGAACCTTTGCTAACGCTACGTATATCCTGGCATAGCCGAGCTAAGCCACTGCAACATTTTTTTATTTTTATTGGCTCTTCGTAGCCGATGATGGGTGCCATATGAGTGCGCTTTGAATTCATGGCTTACTTTTCACATAAAGGGCAATACAATAACAACTTATTCAGTAGTATATTAGTCAAGGGTGGCTTGTAATGAAAAGATGACAAAATCACGTTTTAAAATTCTTGCACTCTGCGTAAATAAATTACATGAACCCTTCGGTTACTTCTGACAACGCCCATACCAACTCAAGTGTGGGACTGTGACTATGAAATAAAGTAAGCACGCAATTTTTTTCTTGCAGGCCAATGCTTATCCAAAACTAAATAAAGATGGGAAAAACTGCCTGGTTGGCCATTGTCAAAATGGCCACTGTGTCGGCACATCTATGCAGGACTGTGAAATCAGTTGACATGGACCTTACCTATATTACTCAAAAATGCGATGAATAAAATTGTCGTCAATGAAAGTCCAAGGGCGTGCGATGTCTATTAATCAGCTATTTGATCGAATGTCACCCAATCATATAAGTCATTGGTCACATTCGAACCTTGTTAAGGCCGAGGTACGAATGACAAGCACTAAAAAAATAATTTCACTCGTGAGCGGATATATACCCCACTTTGAAGGTTTGCTATGCGGGTGTGTGAAGCTCGGCCATACAAGTTGGCATTGCGCCAAGAAGGTGGTCAACGGCTCAGCTGTCACGGCGGATGATGGATGGCCTAGATAACTAGAGGAGAGTGACGCTGCGGATGACATCATCGACACAGATGGCGTACGTGGTGTCAACTCACTAAAGCCCCTATATATAAAAAGTAGCGCCATTCTTAGATCTTGCCGCCACCGCGCTCACCCCGGCGTTTCCTCCTCGCCGCCTCCTGTCGCCCCAGTCTCCTCCGCTCCCCCATTGGTCAATCCGTGTCACGTGGAAGCACGCGTTGCGCTTTTGTATATTTTTTTTTCTTTCCAGCGCGCTCCGACTGCCATTCTCGGGCCTGTGCGACGAAAGTGCTGTACGCACAAACGGATCAAACGTGTTAGGGACAAGAACTTCGTTGTGATAGCATGCTGCTGCGCCTTAAGTTGCCGCAACCGACAAGGCGAGGGCAAAAGGCTTTTTTTGTTTACCATCCGGCGTGCGCAAACGCTTGCTGCACACTTGATATTTCGCGCCGCCTCGCATCGCCGCGTTGCTACTTCCAAACCGGCATTGTTAAGACCAGTTACTGACTGACGAAGCAAAATCGCGCCTCAAAAACTTCTCCGCAGGGCGCGATCGAAGTTTTCCTCTGATTTCCTCTGGTAGCGCGTTAGCTGTTGTCTGCCACGGCAGGCCCGACGCAGGCGGCGCCACTGTCGATATCGCGCCTCGATCGCGCTGGTCGCGCCGAGCGCGATAGTGGAACGGAGGAGGAGGGAAGTGGATGGCGCTACTTTTTATATATAGGGGTTTTACAACTCACACAGGTACCGCGGCGCGGAGCAGATAGCTTTAGCGCCCGGCATTACCCGCACTCGGAGAGGCTCGAAATCAAATAAAATAAACAATTAGATAAACAATAAGAGAATAAACTAGAGAAGCAATGATGATAGAAATGACAGAATGTACGCTCACACGAAACGCGGTTCACTTCGGTAAACGAGGGTCGTTTGTTTTGTCATTTTTTAATGGTTCTCACACATTCTATGCACATGTTAAATTAATCATGCTAGACGCGAAATAATGCTTCTGCGAACACTTGGGCAAAATGTTGCTCCATTCCACGCAGCGCCAAAGTACGATGCCTCTGTAAAGATTGGCTATGCATTCCTATGGCCGCGTCATTTTCCAGCTATCTAAACAGCACATGACGCCATGCCGCCCTCATACGACTATTGGCAAGATGTCACTTTATCAACGGCCACATAAGTGTTCGGAACGGTAACAGTGTTAGGATAATAAAAGCTAATAGCTTTTAGCTAATAAAAATGACAAAAGATACAACTGTGTTGAAAGCGTCCACATAAAAATTCAGTTGCGCGCTTCCAGTATTTGGCGGCTGTTCCTTGATCGACTTTGTGCCCCGCGCCTCTCCCGTATTGCGAGATTGTAGCATCCAGAATCCTTTGCAACCGATTTATTCAAATGAGACACTTACCTGACAGGACGGCCTTGTGCCATATTATTGTTTAAAAAGCATTTCAGCTTACCAATATTGCTGCCTGTAGTGCACTCAGTGCTTCTGTAACAAAGAGGGAAGAGAAGTTACACGATATTTCTCCGCGTCTCCTTTCACTTTAATCATCACGGCTGAACACAGCACATTTGATGCAGTGGCGTCAATATGCAGGATTACGCACAGCATGCAGTAACATCTTCCTAAGCCATTAAAGTCACGGCCTAAGCAATCCGTACATATGTTTAACCAGCGAAGCTGAAACGTGTGGCCCCGGTGTTTATCACTGGATTAATCCCGACGGTACAATGAAGTCTTTCTCAATCATTGGTTGCATCTTTGTATTTCTTAGCAAGGTTATACACACGTGCGGCTGCAAGGGAGAACACGATGTCACTGATGGTATGCCGTTAGTCCGGTAGTCCGCCGTTGTCACATTGCCGCATGCGATTCTACAAAATTAAATTGCTTCAAAACTAAATCTGTCCGTCACGTAAGACCTTGAATGGCTCATACCCCCTTAAGCAATTACTTATACCCCTGTAAACGCGGCGTCACCATTACGACGACAGAAAAGAAGTGAAATTCTAGGCTGGAATGATGAGCGGCGATGGAGCCAGCTGTGCAAGAAGGCGACGACGACGAACGCGGGAGCAGTGGCATGACTGCGTTCCCGCGGTTGCGCCGAGTGCATGGCGCCAACGATCCAGCTATGGAAGAGGACGACGAAGCTCGAGCCAATGGTGATGATGATAGTTTCTGCGTACAGTCGACGAACGAACGAATCGGCTAGCCATATACAGCTTCGCTGTAATAATATTGCGTGTGATAGCTGCAGCAAAATGCGAAGCACGCCATGCCTTGAACAAGCACACAAAGAAAAAGAAAGATAGTTTGAACCAAACCGCTACCTTTCTTTTAACCAGCGCCATTCCGCACGATATAAAAGAACTGTGCAGAGGCTTGCACCGCCCGACTAAATTTTGCACCAGAATCATTATTCTGTAAGGGTCACTAAGAACTAACTTTTATATTGTTTTGTGGAGAAAATGTACAGTTGCTTTTTCGGACACCAAAATTATCTCTAAATTGATTGTTACGACACTTAGCAGTATTCTGCTTAATCAGTTACAAACTTTCTTCTCACATAGGTGTGTATTATTTGCGTGATTGGCCAAACCTCACCTAGTCACGATACAATCGCGCTGCTCTACATGATGTCTATGGCAATAAATGTCTGACACGCTTTTCGTTCCTTGTTTGGTGCTGTGTCTGAGCTTTTGCTAACAGCTATCGCCGCACGCTTTTACGCGTTCCAATTCGTATTTCGCTTGTGAATAGAGTTCGTGTACACATAGGTTCACCTAAGCGCAAGCAGACAGAGGGAAAACATGACGTTTGTCTTTTTAGCAGTTCTAGAATTTGTGTGAGACGCGCTGCACTAGCCGGTTGCTCAACTTAAGCAAAACGCAGCTGCGGCAGTCACGTGACAGCATAGACTCCCCCCCACCTTCTCGAAATATCCGTCAGCTCCGTCCGGGAGCTGACGCGTGCAAACGATAGTGCGTAACGAGTTTCCGGCTAACATCGGACGCGAGTACGAAACTAGCTATCGGGCTGGTCCGCATTACACCAGTTTCCCGCACGCACGTCACGGAAGCGGGCCGCTCTCACTGGTCTCCTTCATCTGCGGCAAGCGGCAAACCGCAAAAAAATCGGTCCAGGAGCGATCCCTCCCGCGGCAAGAAAAACATGTTTCGCTGCTGCTTTCGCTACAGTTGCTAGAATGGGGAAGTGTGTTGAACGCGCCGCCAACCGCGTGGCGCTTTGGGAGGAAACCGCAAGGTGGCGCTGCCACACGTGTACATTAAAGACGTTTAGCATTAAAGTTTGGGCGAGATACCAACGCAGAACATGAACCAATAGCCTCAGAGTTTTTAAAATTTATGACGCACAAATACCAGAGATCGCAAACAGCATAGAGAAGAAAATTGGTGATTTTCCTACAGCAGTCTGGGAATATACGGAACAGGTGGACGTCATGCAGAATGAAATAAGGCAGAAACGGCAAAACAACTGTTGGATTGGAAAGAGGAAACCACGTAAGTGGTGGAACAAGGAAATCAAACAAGCTATCGAAGAGCGCTAAAGAGGCATCACGGGCTCATCGAGCCGCCAAAAAGTTGGGATTACAAGAAGAAGAGGTGCTCCTTAGAAAGAATACATACCGAGAAAAGAAAAGGGTTGCGAGTGAGCTCGTGCAAGAGAAAATAAATGCGCAAGTGAAGGTTGGGTGCATAACATTCACAAAAGAGACAAAGGCGCCCCAAAAAGATTCTGGAACCATATAAAAGCACTCGGAGCTCCAACTAGAAACTCGCAAACGGCTATAAGGGATGAAGACGGTAACATCTATGAAGGAGATGATGCGATGCGGTACATCACAAACGTTATTAGCGATAACTTCGGCAAGAGAAAAAGCGTAGTTCAGACAACAGATCCAGCAACAGCAGAGAGGCCTGAGAGATCAAAATTTAGCATAGAAAGCTTTTATTGGCAAAAGGCAGCAGAAAATGTCCCTAACAACACAGCAGCAGGACCCAATGAAATCCCAATACAGCTAATCAAAAACCTCGTTCCAAAAAGCAAGGCACTACTGACCTATGCCATAGAGCAAGTGATTAGAACTAAGAAAATTCCCGTTGGATGGCGTGAAAGCAAGATGAATCTCATCTATAAAGGCAAAGAAGATAAGGATAAGACGAGCTCGTACAGGCCAGTTACAGTAACGTCGGTGATATATAGAATGGCAATGCAAGCCATAAAATTAGAACTGTTGAAGTGGGTGGAAAAAAACGATGTATTGGGGGAACTACAGAATGGGTTCAGGCCAGGCAGACGCTTAGAGGAAAATATGTTTGTACTAACTCAGTGCATATAGATTTCAGTAGCTCAGAAAATACCTTTATCGATAGCATTTCTAGATAATAAAGGAGCTTATGACAACATAGACAGGTAATTGTTATGGGATATTCTTCATCACGAAGAGCATAGATGACCGATTTCGTGGAGCTGCTCTGGGAGATATATGGAGACAACCAAGTACAAGTGGTATGGGAAGGTCGAAAAGGTAATTAAACGGTGGGAATTCACCAAGGGCTGAAGTATGGATGCGCTCTGCCGCCATTTTTGTTCACGCTTTACGTTAAGGGTATAGAAAGACTGGAAAACAGCGAATTAGGTTTTGATTTATCCTACATGCATAATATAGAAATGGTGCAACAGAAGTTCCCTGGACTTATGTACGCAGACTACATTGTGCTACTAGCGGACAATAAAAAAGATTTACAGATACTTGCCAATATCTGTGGAAATGCAGCGACAAATCTAGGCCTTAAGTTTAGCACAGAGAAATCAGGAATTATGATCTTTAATGAAGAGACGAGTAACTTCGTGGTGTCAATTCAAAAGCAAGTAATACCCATTGTGAACCAATATAAGTACCTCGGCGTACACGTAAACGAAGGAAAGAATCACTGAAGCAACCACCAAGATAATCTGAAAATAAAGGGTAAGCGGAATGCAGCAATTAATAGAACACAGAGCACTGTGGGGCCGCAATAAGCATGAGGTGGTGCGTGGAATCTGAAAAGGAGTAATGGTGCCAGCGCTAACATTCGCAAATGCCATTCTATGCTTCAAATCGGATATCTTGTCGGGTTTGGATTTTAACTAAAGATCAGTAGGCCGGTTAGCTTTGGGAGCCCACGGTAAAACCACAAATGAGGCAGTGCAGATAAGTTGAAGCAGTTACGCCGTTGTTAGTGACGTGGGTTGGGCCTCTTAAAGTCAGAGAAGCACAGAGCAAAATTAGTGTTGAAGAAAGGCTCATTAACATGGATGAAAATAAATGGGTGACTAAAGTCCACAAGTATCTCTACATGAAAAGCGTGGACACAGAATGGAGGAAGAGGTCAAGGAAGTGGGCAACCAAGTACAGGATAATAAAAGCTGTAAATAGACAACCAGGAGTCATCAGAAATAAATGGGAGCAATAGAGACCGTGAATTGGATGCAAGAATGGAAACAAAAAGGACAATGGTTATTTACACGAATGAGAAGAAAGAAATTAGAAGGGAAAATCTGGACGATAACACAAGGGCAGTGCCTTGCTATTTGAGGCTCGAGCCGGTTGTCTAAGGACCAAAACATACCGGAGCAAATATTCGGAACTAGATGAGGCATGTGTGTGCTGCAGGAAAGATCCTGAGACCACTCAGCACATCCTAATGGAATGCGACGGGATCCGCCTAGCGAGAACCGTACGTAACGTGCAACTCCCAGAAGCGCTTGGGTTTAGAGTGGAAGGAAGCACCAACAGATCAGCCGTAGAGATAAGCAATAGACGATTAGAGTACTGGTGGAAAAAAAGCAGGGAAAAGATGGATATGACCTGATCTCTTAAAATCATAGGTTACGGTACAAGGTAAATTTTTGAAAAACAAAAAAATAATGAGAGGTATACAAAAAGGCTAGATAAAGAACATACATAGTCATCATCATCATCAGCAACCTATATTTATGTCCACTGCAGGATGAAGGCCTCTCCCTGCGATCTCCAAATGCCCCTGTCTTGCGCTAGCGTATTCCAACTTGCGCCTGCAAATTTCCTAACTTCATCATCGCACCTGGTTTTCTGCTCTCCTCGACTGCGCTTCCCTTGTCTTGGTATCCATTCTGTAACCGTAATGGTCCACCGGTTATCCATCCTACTCATTACATGACCTGCCCAGCTCCATTTCTTCCGCTTAATGTCAACTAGAATATCGGCTATCCCCGTTTGTTCTCTGATCCACACCGCCCTCTTCCTGTCTCTTAAGGTTAGTCCTAAGATTTTTCGTTCCATCGCTCTTTGTGCGGTCCTTAACTTGTTCTCGAGCTTCTTTGTTAACCTCCAAGTTTCTGCCCCATATGTTAGCACCGGTAGAATGCAATGATTGTACCCTTTTCTTTCCAGCGACAGTGGTAAGCTCCCGGCCAGGATTTGGCAATGCCTGCCGTATACACTCCAACCCAATTTTATTCTTCTGTAAATTTCTTTCTCATAATCAGGGTCCCCTGTGAGTAATTGACCTAGATAAACGTACTCCTTTACAGACTCTAGAGGCTGACTGGCGATCCTGAATTCTTGTTCCCTTGCCAGGCTATTGAACATTATCTTTGTCTTGTGAATATTCATCTTCAACCCAATTCTTACACTTTCTCGATTGAGGTCCGCAATCATTTGTTTTAATTCGTCTCCATTGTTGCTGAATAGGACAATGTCATCTGCGAACCGAAAGTTGCTGAGATATTCGCCGTTGATCCTCACTCCTAAGCCTTCCCAGACTAAGAGCTTGAATACTTGTTCTTAGCATGCAGTGAATAGCATTGGAGAGATTGAGTCTCGTTGCCTGACCCCTTTCTTGATAAGTATATTTCTACTTTTCTTGTGGAGAACCAAAGTTGCTGTGCAATCCTTGAAGATATTTGCCAAGATATTCACGTATTACTCCCGTACTCCTTGATTTCGCAGTGCCTCTATGACTGCTGGTATTTCTACTGAATCAAGTGCTTTTTCATAATCTATGAAAGCCATATAGAGAGGTTGATTGTACTCCACAGATTTCTCTATTACCTGATTGATGACATGAATATGATCCATCGTAGAACATCCGTTTCTGAAGCCAGCCGGTTCTATTCGTTGGCTGAAATCAAGTGTTGCCCTGATTCTATTGGAAATTATCTTCGTGGATATTTTATACAATACTGAAAGCAAGCTAATGGGTCTGTAATTTTTCAATTCTTTAACGTCTCCCTTCTTTTGGATAAGTATAATATTGGCGTTCTTCCAGCTCTCTAGTACACTTGAAGTTCTGAGGCATTGCGTATAAAGGGCCGCAAGCTTTTCAAGCATGATATCTCCTCCATCTTTGATTAAATTTACTATTATTCCATCTTCTCCAGCAGCTTTTCCCCGGGTCATGTCTTTCAAAGCCCTTCTAACTTCATCGCTATTTATAGAAGGAGCCTCTGTATCCGGTTCATCACTATTTCGAATGAAAGTAGCTTGGCAGTTTTGAGCACTGTACAGGTCAGTACCAAATTCTTACGCTGCTTTTGCTATGTCATCGAAATCGCTGATAATTTTACCATGTTTATCTTTCAGTGCATACATCTTGCCTGGTCCTATGCCAAGCTTTCTTCTTACTGATTTCATGCTGCGTCCATATTTTACGGCTTTCTGAATCTTTCCCACATTATAATTTCGAATATCCCTTACTTTTTTCTTGATCAGTTTTGACAGTTCAGCGAATTCTATCTGACCTCTTGAGTTGGACACTGATGTTTTGTCGTTTCTTTATTAGGTCCTTTGTTTCTTGGGAGAGCTTACCTACTGGTTGCCTTGGTGCCTTACCTCCCACTTCAGCGGCTGCTTCTGAGATCAGCCTAGTTACGGTTTCATTCATTACCTCTATGTTATCTTCATCTTCCTGTTCTAAAGCCGCATATTTGTTTGCGAGCAGCAGCCTGAATTGGTCTGCTTTTTCCCTTACTGCGTCTAGGTTGTCCTGTTTCCTCTTGACTAATTTCACTCTTTCTCCCTTCTAATTGAGAGAAATCCTAGACCTCACTCACCTATGGTCACTGCACTTTACCTTACTCAATTAACACTTCTACATAGTGCACTGTGCTTGGATCGGCAGAGAGTATAAAATCTAATTCATTCCTTGTTTCACTATTAGGGCTTTTCCAGGTCCATTTCCTGTTGCTGCGCTTCCTGAAGAATGTAGTCATTATTCGGAGCCTATTCCTTTCCGCGAATTCTACCAACATCTATCCTCTTGCATTCCTAGAATCGATGCCGTAGTTGCCATTTGCTTGCTCACCAACCCTGCCTTTTTCCCTTACTTTTGCATTGAAGTCACCCATGACTACAGCATACTGAGTTTGCACCTTTCTCATTGCTAATTCAACATCTTCATAGAACTGTACTATTTCTTCATCATCGTGACTGGAGGTTGCGGCGTAGGCTTGTACTACCTTCATTTTACACCTCCTATTCAGCTTTATTACGACTACTGCTACCCTCCCATTTATGCTGTAGAATTCATCAATGCTGCCCGCTATGTTGTTATGGACTAGAAATCCTACCACGGATTCTCCCTTATCTGGAAGACCTCTGTAGCAGAGGACGTGGCCGTTAGTCTGCGCTGTGTAAGCCTCACCAGTTCTTCTAACCTCACTAAGGCCAATCATATCCCAGGTAATGCCTGATAATTCTTCAAATTGTCCTGCTAAGCTAGCCTCACTCGGGAGGATGCACGTGTTGAACGTTACCAGGTTCAGTTTCCATTGGCGGCCTGTCCGGACCCAGAGATTCTTAGCACCCTCTGCCACGTCGCAGGTCTGACCGCCGCTTTGGTCTGGTGCTCCGCAGCCGCTGGGGGCTGAGGGCCATGGGTTAATTGTCGGAGCCATGAGGGAGGTAGTGGCTGAATACTGCACCAGGGAGGTCAATTGCTGTTCTGGTGAGGGAGTGAATTTGATGAAGCTTAGTGGGCCTGCCTAGTTTGGTTGCACCTGAACTAGTGTAGTGCCACTAGCTCTCGGCAATATATACATTTTTTTGCCTGAAGATGTAGTGGGCTGGTGTAGGATTCGAATTTATGACCTTCAGATTTGGGGTCCGTTATTCTACCTCTGCTCCATGCCACCACTACATGTATAGTATACCTGATTAAATCAAGCAGGCTAGACGACTATTTGTCGCCGCCCTGTTTCAAAGGGGATGCCAATAAATTATCCTCATCATCACGCCGCCGGCTAGCTGCCTCAGTGCAAGGGCGCTGCGTGAAATGCGATTATCCGTGCGCGCAGCCCAATATGCAATAGCAAAAGAAGAAAGCTTTGTAATATATATTCTTGCTCGTGCATGGCGGCAATGCCACTAGAGTAGCTATGCTTGCCCTTTAGTAATTGAAAGGCGCCAAGGTAACAATCCGATTCAGCGCGCGTAGATGGTAGAATAGTAGCTTGCTTTAGCCGATTTACTCCCACTGACGTCTTATCGAACGCAAAGCAAGAAAAATTCCCAGTGGTAACTCGGAAACAAAAATTTTATTTTTGACACACTGTTGACTTACACAACTCAGTTTTGAAGAGTGGCTCACAATCCTTTGAAAACAAACCATTCTCAGTCATCGATGGTTGTTTGCTACGTGACGCACCTGAGCTGGTGATTTTTTTCCCACGAGAAAAAACCAGTTTAAATTGTTCACAAACAGTTTAAACAGAACATTGTCAGCCTTACGTTATTCTCTGCTAATTGAGATGCCTGAGCTTCAGGTGCATCTTCTTTGCAAGCGAAAACGCTGTCACTTTGTAGAGTGCCTTCGTGTAGAAGTGCAAACGAGTGACCCAAAGAATTTTGTATACCCAGGTTCGTAAGGCTGGGGCCATGTGGTGCACGGCCCAATATGACGTCGTTTTGCCCAGGCAGGTGACAAGCTCTTCCCAGCTGTCACTGTGCAGCTTGCTGTAACTGAACCACATAGAAAAAAGTGGTTTCAAGGGCGTCTATACAAATGAAAAGAGCTTCTCCGAGGGGTAAATGCGGCCGCCATTGACGCAGAACTTGGTGAACATCGCCACCTGTTCGTTGGCTTTGCCGGCGGCAACAAGGAGCTCGTCAAAGCGTTCATTGCACACTGATTTCAGGGTTATTTTGCGTGCAACATATCCTGCCATGCAGAAGACTAGCCGCGAGTCGCTCATCTTTTCAGGGTAATAATGGTCGGCGAGCATTTCGGGTTCAAAAGGATAGACTGGTGGGCTAGTTGGTATGGCATTATTGACACAGGAGTGCAGAAGCAGATGGAGGGAGAAAGAAAAAGACGGGACACAGCGCTAACAACTGAGTTTTTGTCGCGTTAAGCGCATGTGTCAGTTAAACTTGTTGGGTTGATTTGTTTGCGTGTCTTTCTTTGCCCTTCATTTTGTGCGCTGATTTATATATCTGCTCTCGTGCAATATAGATACTCAGTTGTTAACACTGTGCTCCGTCTGTTTCTTTCGTGGGCCGTGTGCTTCTGCGCTACTGTGTAAATAAAGCATTGTCGACTTCTTTATCGTGTGAGAAGCTTCTTCAACCTTCTCAATATCCAGCAGTGCGTCGAGTTCATGGTTTGCATCCCCACTGCTGAGACGAAGCGTTAGATCGCACCCTTCGCATGTTCAATGCTGGGAGCTTTGACCAAATCGTTGAAACTAATGCAGTTCACGGTGAGCAAAACTTGGACAGCCGTGCGATAGTATACTAACAGGCACGAAAAAATGTTTTCGCGCCATTAGTACACATATAGACTTGATGCAGCAGAAAAAAATGGCGCAGTTTCGCCCGAAAGGCGAAGCATCAATTGCGATAGCAAATTAGTAGACAGCTATTCGGAGTAGGGATAGTAGTTTTATCGGCTGCATAAACTTGGACACTTACTAACTCAATTAACAAGCGTGGTGTCCGCGCGCAAAAGCAAACATGAATAGATCACACTGAAGGACCGCAGACAACGACTGTCAAAACGCTGGCAGCAAGCGCAGCCGCCGCAGCGGTCGAAGGTTCGTGCGGTCTATCGCTACAACGGAAGCTGAGTGGCGAATGCACAGCGCATACAAAGGTCAGAGCCGTGTGGAGATAAGAGTTGCGGGCGACCGCCACAGTCGGGCCAAGTACGAGCGCGGTTGTTAGCAGAGTGGAAGCTGCGCCCCCCCTGCCTTCCCGCTTTCTTGCTTTCGCGTGGGAGATTGAGCGGCCAGTTACCCTTGCACCCCGTTGCAAGATACGCCTTTGGTGCTGCGACACAGCGTCGCCCCGCCTCCCTCCCTCCCATACCCCCACGGCCTTTTGCGCGTCGGTCGCTTTAGCTTTCCGCCGTGCGTTCGCTCTCTGTGATAGCGCGCACGCGTCCGCCCCCGCGCTTTCGCTCACGCATACAGCGCACGGCGACGATTTTATCGCCCTTGGACTTTATATGGAACTTCACGGCGACGGCAACGGCAGAAATCCGGTTGAAATGTCCATATAATTGCTATCGCAATAAACGAAACGAGCGTAACTTCCCACAGGACAGGGCGGGCGGCGTCACTGAAACAGCGGAGCCGGCGCGACTCGCATCGGGCGACGTGTCAACGACAGCGCGCGCCCCTTGGAAGCTCCCTACCCGCGGCTTCAATGCGCCCCGTAGGCACTACGTGCCGCTCGTCACACTTCCAAATTCTAGCCACTGTACTTTCGCGTCGCGCCACGCGCATTTTGCCGCTGGTGTGCACGTGCATTTACACGCTAGATTCTGGCGCTTTGTGTGCGTAGCCAAAAAAGGTGGCGGCGGCCCCAGAGCTCACGACCGGTTGATCTCCGTGATAAAACCTCCGGGCGGGCCACGGGCGGCCCCGAGGGCTGCGCGCGCCTGCGCGAGCCGCTGTATCTTGAAAGCCATCTGCGTCGGGGGCACAGTCCGCCGTGCGCTGTGTTATGGCGGCTTAGTTTGCGTTGATTCGAGACGCAGCTAGCAGGTCAATTCGATTCGCCGCGTGCTTCGTTACTCCAGCTTTTTGACAGGCAATATCCGCGCTCATCGAGTGAGGCGTGTTCATGTTTGCTTGTGCATGCGCGCCACCATGCTTGTTCATTGTATGCCTCTGTGACAAGTTCATACGGCGAATGAAACTACTATCCTTACTTCGTATAGTTGTCCAGCAATTTTCTATCGCAGTCAATGCTTCGCGTTTCGGGCGAAACTGCCACTTCTTTCTCTTCGGATCTTTACTGCTGTTGTTGAGTAGAAAGCCAGACACAGGGTCCTGCAGCTGGCCTTTACGCAACAACATTGATTACTATTAATTCCATGTCACTTAAATTATAGGCACCAATTTTATGCTTCTCTTCGAGTAAATACAAAACGAATGCGATGAAGGTCCTAATGTTCTCACAGTCAATAGCGAGGGCGAGGACGGTACTTTATGAACATAAGTGGCGAGGTGTTCCCTGTAGCGGTAGCTATATTACGTATGTCTCACGTTGCTGAGAAACAAGAAATACCTGTTATGCTAACACACTGATTAGCGTTTTTTGCGCACTAGCTTTGATAGCATGGAAGAATATTGCGCTCATGGTACGTGTTCGGAGTTAAGACGTGAGGTCAGCGTTTGCCGTTAATTACTTCTTTCTGACATTTTAGTCGAAGTGTGTGCTAAAATTAAGATATGGTAATATATATCTATTACCCGCCGCGGTGGCTCAGTCACCTAAGGCTTTGCGCTGCTGAGCACGAGATCGCGGGATCGAATCCCGGTCGCGGTGGCCGCATTTCAATGGAGGCGAAATGCAAAAACGCCAGTGTGCTAGCGTTGTAGTGCACGTTAAAGAACGCCAGGTGGTCAAAATTAATCTGGAGCCCTTCACTCAGGTGTGCCTCATAATCAGAACTGGTTTTGGCACGTAAAACCCCAGAAAGAAGAATATATATTTATCAATTTTGGTTTGTTTCTTTGACTGCTACCATAATTAACCAACACATGTTTCTTGTAGTGTTATTCAATTTCACGGGATATTAGGGGTTAACTTCTTTTCGTTTGCATTTTTTTCGAGTTAGCAGGGCTGTTTGTGTGCCATGTGAGTGCGCTTTGAATTTATGGCTAACTTCTGACATAAGGAGCAATAAAATAATAGCTTAGTCATTCAGTCCTGTATTAATCAAGTGTGGCTTGTAATGAAAAGATGACGAAAGCACGTTTTAAGAATTTTGCATTGTGTATAAATAGTTGACATGAGCCTTACGGCTACTTCTCACAACGCCCTTACCAACTCAAGTGTGGGCCTATGATTATGAAATAAAGTAAGCACGCAATTTTTTTTCTTGTAGGACTTAATTAATCCAAAACCACATAACAGGAAAAACTGATTGGTTGGAATGCGTCGTAATGGGTACTGTGTCGACAAATCCCTACAGGAGTGCGAAAACAGTTGACATGGGCCTTGTCTACATTGCAGAAATATGGAATGAATAAATAAATCGACAATGAAAGCACAAGGGCGTGCGATGACTGTCAGTCAGCTATTTGAATAAGTGTCTCTCAATCATTTAAGTCATAAGTTACGTTGGAACCTTGTTAAGGCCGAGATACGAATGACAAGCACGAAAATAATAATTTTACACGTTAGCGTATGTGCCCCTCTCCCCCACTTTGAGGATTCGCGTTGCGGGTGTATGAAGCTCGGCGATACAAGTTGGCACAGCGCCAAGAAGGAGGTCAGCTGCTCAGCTGTCGCAGCGGATGATGGATGGCCTAGATGGCAATAGACGAGCGCTACTGCGGTTGACGTCATCGGCACAGCTGGCGTGGTGCCAACTCGCACAAGTAGCGCGACGCGGAGCGGATGCCTTCAGCACTCGACACAACTCACCCTCGGAGGCGTACGTAATCATATACCATAATAAACAATCACGTAAAATGTAAGTGAATCATTAGACAAACAAGGACGACAGAAATTAAAGTACGCTCACATGAAATACTGCTTTGCTTCGGGGAACAAGGGTCGTTTTTTTTAAGGGCCCTGACACAATCTTTGCACACGGTAAATAAATCATACTAGACGTGAAATTATGCTCCTGTGAACGCTTGAGCGAAATATTGCTCCATCCCACGCAGCGGGGAACGTACAATGCCTATGTAAAAATCGGTCATGCACTCCTAGGACCGCGTCAATTTCCCACTGTCGAAACAGCCCATGACGCCATGCAGCCCTCATACGACTATTGGCTACACGGGTGAAAACGACGTAAGCAATATCAATTTCATCAACGGCGACAACTGCGTCTGCAACGGTAACAGCGTTAGGATATGTGCGTAATAAAAATAACTAAAGATCACTGCATGTTCACATAAACATTCAGGTTTGTGATTACAGTATTTGACAGCTGTTCGTTAATCCACATTGTGCCGCGCGCCTCTTTCGCATTAGGAAGTTGTGGCGTCCAATATTCTTTACAACCCGATATATTCATATGAGACAGTTACCAGACAGGACAGCGTTGCGCCATATTATCATTAAAAATCATTTCAACTTACCAATATTACGGCTTGTACTGCACTCAGAGCTTGTGTTACAAACAGTGAACAGAAATTGCACGATATTGTTTCGCGTAGGCTTTTGCTATTCATCATCACGGCGGGTTAAAAGCCCGTCGGATGCAGCAGCGTGAATATGCATGATAACGCACAGTTTGCAGTAACATCTTTATAAGTGAATAAATTGCATGTGATAGCTCCAGCACAATGTGAAGCTCGCCATGCCTTGAACAAACACACAAAGAAATAGAAAAGAAATCACACGGAATCTCCTCGGGGACTTATCTGAATGTTGCGTAAGCATTTCGTCGTAACGACGGGGTGTTTAATGCTCACACTCACCACTACTGGTAATACCAGCACTGCTCAGTGACTCCGGTAGTCTTGGCGCTATTACGGTAAATGCAACAGCGCTGCGGTGACCCGAACTGTTGCGGAAGGCGGCGTAACTTGAACTGATGAGGTGAGCAAGCTACTGCAGGTGGCGACGCCAATTGCACTGATGACGTTCTGATCCGAAGCATCTCCACAATTCTGGCTCCCATGCAGTTCTGGCATCTCCACGGCTGCTCCACAGTTCAGGCTTGCCAAAGGTGTACCTAGTGCGTGCCTGATTGCACACATCAAGCAGTCAAAGAGACGCGCTCATGCCACTGCACGCGCGTTCATCGTCGTCTTCCTCCATAGCTGGCGAACATGAAAGCTATCGTCTTACGCGAAGGACGGACGGACGCTCGGAGAGTTTTATCTTTCGCTGACTATATAAACGCTTACGCATTTAAACGGTTTGAACCAAACCACCACTTCTCATTTGACCAACACCATTTCGCACGACGTAAAAGAGCCGTGGAGAGGCTTGCACAGTCTGACTAAATTTGTACAAGAAACATTGTTCTCTAAGGGTCACTAAGAAGGAACTCTCATACTGTTAGGTGGAGAAAATGTATACTTGCTCTTTTATGACACTAAAATTATCTCGAAATGAATTGTTACGGTAGTTGGCAGTATTCTGGATAAACAGGTTCAAACGTTTTTCTCACATAGGCATTTCCGTGTTTGGCCGAACTTGACCTAGTCGCACTACAATTGCGCTTTACTATATATACGTGATGTGCATGGAAATAAGTGTCTAGCACGCTTCTCGTTTAATCTCTGCTGGCATGCCTGAGCATTTGGTGGCGGCTATCGCAGAAGCTTACATTTCGTCTTTTGCTTTGTGAATACAATTTGTGTACACGTAGGCTCACTTAACCGCAAGTGGACATGCCGTGAGAACGTGACGTTAATCTTTTTCGCAGTTCTAGAATTTGTGTGAGACGCGCTTCACAAGCCGCTTGCTCAAAATGAACGCGAAACTGCGACGTTGGTGTGCAGTTGGCTGTAAAGGCGACAATAGCGGTGAATATGCACCGCACCAGTTACGGCAAGACGAGCTACTTCAGCAAGCCTGGCTAGGTCGCAGCCTCTAAGTTAAGCGTGTTGCAGGTACAAAACCCATAAAAAGGGGCGTCTATGTGAATATAAAAAATTTGTCGCAGTTTCACCCGAAAGGCGAAGCATCAATTGCGATAGCAAATTAGTAGAGATCTATACGGAGTACGGATAGTAGTGTTATCAGCTGTATAAACTTGGACATGTAGCAGCACCAGCAACGCGCAGAACTGTTGTCGACGCCGTCGGCGTTTTGCCCGCGTTCGCACTGAACACGCGCGGCGTTGGTGACTGTTGCCGGTGCTTCTGGGGGCGGCTCGGAGGTTTTCGACGAGATTACAATGGGACACTCGTCGAGCAGCATCGGAGACCTTACCCACCTTCTCGCCTCGCAACGTTTTTATATAAATACGCATTTGGTGCCGCATCTAAACGTCGCCTCCCCTCCCTCCTTCCCGTCCCCCCCCCCCCCCCCCCCCCCCCACGGCCTTTCGGGCGACAGAAGAAGTCGCGTTTGCCAAAGGTGGTGATTGTACAGGAGGAAAGAGACGCTTAATTCTGCAGCCCTTCAGGGAGCACGGCGCAGTTGGCGCTGAGCCGTGCTCCCTCAAGGGCTGCAGAAGATAGCGCCAACCTTTCCCTTTCCCTCAAGAACCACTTATCATCATCTTATCATCACGGCGCAGAACACGCACTCGCTCTTCCACGTGCGTTCGCACCCCGTGAAAGCGCGCATCCCTCGCGCCCTTTCACTCGCACATACAGCGTCCGGAGCGCGGCGACGATTTCATCGCCATTGACGTCATACGGAACCTCACGGCGACGGCGACGACGACGCCGACGGCTAAAATCCGCTTTGGAGTGTCCATATAATTGCTATTGCAATAAAAAAACGGGCAAGTTTGCCCTCGGTCGTGCAAACCTCAGGCACAGCGAAACTGTCGATGCTCAAGTCTTACTGGCTACTACTGCTAGGTATCAACTTGGTGGTTGCTAGGTCTTAAATTGGTTTACCTTAACTACGCATGTAGGGAAGGTATTCTCGAGCGATCATATTCGGACGTACCTTCCCTTTCGCGACATTTCGCATGACAAGCGCTCGACGCGTCGGCGTCGGCGCCTACGAGCGACAGCGTTCCTGGCATGCCACAAACGCAGGTAGGCTAACGAAGGTTTGCACAGTGCCAAGAACGCTGTTGTTTGCCCACGCCGAACGCAGTGGAGGCTAGCCGCTCGATATCTAGCGAAAGTTAAAACAAGCTAAACACAACCCATTTTGTGGCAAACTATGCACATATTTGCGTACAGTGAACGAGCGGCGCGCAGCAGACGACACGCCAGGATGACGCCACGGCGGATGCGCAGTCGCACGCAGCTGGCAGGAGTCTGTGTCGGGCGAAGCGAGCGCGCACCTGCGCCGGCGGTTACTAGGCAACGTGAGCTGAATCATCGCTACTGCTTCGGCGCATGCGCGGCTGGGCCAGGTGGTGGGCAGCTGTGACTTGGTTGTTGCTAAGCGATGGCGCGGAGTTTTCGGTTTAAACTAGAGTGTACCAGACAATGGTCGAGTGGGCCGAACGGCGCTCTGCCGCTGAGGCGCCGCGTGTGGAAAAATAATAATGCGAGGGCGCTGCGAGCGAACTGGATTGGGGCGGAGACGCGCTAAACGGCATATTCAACGTACTTTCGCTGCGGGCGCCGAGGTCGATTGCGCATAGTACGCTCTTAAAGTAGCGCTTTATTTCAACTGCAACTTTATGTTTGCACCATTTTGCCAAACATATATATTTGAGGCATAGATTTTACAACGCGACGTCTTCAATTTTGCTGTCGTTGTCAAGCGCGTCGTCTGCTACGCGGACGCTAGAGGACGCCCAGTTTTTCTCGCAGAACCTCTGTGCAGTACACTTTTTAATGGTTTAGTTACTTCGGTGCGCCCATGACTCTTTACGGCCGGTGCCAAATGTAGTTTAGCCAGGTGAACTGCTGTTTTTACCACTGTCCTCTAAAGGTAACTGGTATCTCCGCACCATGAAGGCTACGTAAGAAAATTTTATTATTGATATCGTGTCATTTTGCACGCGCTTCGTGTTGGTGGATATTGATCAGGAACAATGATCGAAGAAAGATATCTTAGAGTGAAATAAACCAGGTTTATTAACGGCGTGGCGCGAAGAATGACCAATGTATTTCTAGGTAATGAAATCAAAGGGTACATAAACATAGATATTTACGATATATATATATATATATATATATATATATATATATATATAAGGGAAAAAATAACAAGTATTCCAAATGCAATAATTGAAAAAGTGAGAACTCCCGACGCACGGCAGTAACAAACACACTTATTAGTGAATACTGGAAATAAAACTCTCATTCGCAGAAATAATATTCATAGCAGGTAAAACCATCTTATATATAATGTGTATGTGTGTGCGTGGACCCGCCGGGATGGTTCAGTCAGCTAAGGCGTTGCGCTACTGAGCATGAGATCGCGAGAACGAATCCCGGCCTCGGCAGTCGCATTTCGATGGAGGCGAAATGCAAAAACGCCCGTGTGCTTGCGTTGTAGTGCACGTTAAAGAACCCCAGGTGGTCAAAATTACTCCGGAGCCCTCCACTACGGCGTGCCTCATAATCAGAACTGGTTTTGGCACGTAAAACCCCAGAAAGAAGAAAGATGTGTGTGTGTGTGTGTGTGTGTGTGTGTGTGTGTGTGTGTGTGTGTGTTATTGATATACTGTACACTGTACGACGCCGAATAGTCATTTCCGTTCGAATGTAATGCATAACAGCACTATTGAAATCTCAAAGGTGAGTGACTGCATGCAAGTGAGGACTGTTATTCCGAATGATTTTTGCTGCCGCAGTCGTGGCTGTTGCGCAGAGGCGCAGTTCCTGAGAGAATTAACGGACGGGTGTTATTAAGTCCTGCTAAACAAGTTCCTAGCTCTCATTCAATATAAACGCCCCGTTTTGGGGCAGCCTGTAAATCTGCTAACTTGATTCAGACAAGAATTTTTGACAGTATCACCATGTTTGCAACCCATTAAAACTGATCAGTGCCCCATGTGGTACCACACTTATCTTCTTCAACGAACGCAACAGATCTGCACATATCTCTACGTGTATGTGGGACATGCCGTTCCTTCAATTGTTTCATTATGGTCGTTATGATAATGCACCGGATAACTGAACGCAGCCGTTTATAATATACAAGCTGCAGAGCATGAGCGGTCATACATTTTGGGAACGGCATTACATTTACGCATGAAATATAGGATAAGGATAACATGTTTTGCTCGGAAATCCGACTCGAGAATAATTGATGTTGTTTACATCCCCAGAAATAAGCCGAAGAACGCAGCCACCTGCTTTTTCCTTGTTTAATATAATCAAATTCTTGAGTTTTACGTGGCAGAACCATGATATCATTATGAGGCACCCGGTTTGGTTCTTGCCACCTGGGGTTCTTTAACGCGCACCTAAATAGAAGTACACGAGCCTTTGTCCATTTCGATCCACCCGCATTCCGCGACCTGGATTGAACCCACGAGCTCCAGTTTAGCCGCGCAACGCCATATCCACGATATAGGCACTAATTAGGCTACCGCGCAGCCTTTCTTTGTTTTCTTTTTTTTTTTTGAAGTATCGTTTGGAAAAATATTTCCACGTATGGCTAACTAAAACCGTTTTCGGCGCTCGAGGTCGGACTGCAATAACTGACCCAGTACCAATTACTTCGCATTCTGTTACGCGAGAAAGGCGGAACCTTGAATGGAATGTTGCACTGCAGTTTACTCCTTTTTTAAAATCTATACCAATGCTTCCTGTAAATCTAAGTACAAGTTGCCGGAGGGGGCCGATATGCTTTACAATTGTTTGAAGCGGCAAGGAGGAAGGTTACATAAGTTTCTTCGTCTGCGTTTCGCAAGACCTACTGATAGAAAACTATATGCGCCACAATACACACGAGAGATACACGCTGCTTGAAGAACGAGACAAATATTTTTTCTCCAAAGGGAACCGTACGAGAACATAGTAGAATGAAAGCCGACACTGCGGCCGCAGTGCACGCGCAATCACCGAGCGGCATTAGAAAATAATAAAAAATAAATAAAGAAGAGAAAGGAAAGGAGGTTATTCTTGAGGCATAAATACATGTCATATGCAATTATGAACCCCATTTGATCGGTCTGAACGCAAATACCAGCGCGCGAAGTAGTGCGAATGACCTTGCCGAGCAGTATCGCCAGCAGTTTCCAACGGCGCGACCTTGACGTGGCCCAATCCACTTCGACCGCAGCGCCGCCCCAGTATTTTTCCACGTCGGGCGCCTCACTGCAAAGCATGCGCCGCCCCAGCCGCTCGTCCCACTTGACCATATTCTAGTACACTCTAGTTTAAACCACGGCAACGTCCTGTTTTTCCGTAAGCTGCGTATTGCATGCCGTCGCGTAAGGAGCCATAGCACAGGCTTGAAGCACAGGCATGAAGCTGATTCCAGGAAGCGTTTTGCATTTAATTACCAATCTCGGACAACTTCAGCAACTTTCAATGGACTATCTGCCTGCCTAACCACCTTCTAAGAAA
The DNA here is from genome assembly GCF_013339745.2 of Dermacentor silvarum. Classification (NCBI taxonomy): domain Eukaryota; kingdom Metazoa; phylum Arthropoda; class Arachnida; order Ixodida; family Ixodidae; genus Dermacentor; species Dermacentor silvarum. The sequence continues at coordinate 102,206,762 of NC_051162.1, read as the reverse complement.
CTTCGGCGAATGGGTTGCCCGTGATCTAATAGGCAAAGCATCAGGCTGCTGCGGTGAATGAATAGGGCTGGATGCCAACCACCAGACCAACTTGGGTCACCGGGTATATGCCGCTCTTGTATGAAGCTGTCGGGAACCGAGAGGTCGCAGCGGAGCGCCAGAACAAGAGGACCAGCTCAGCAGGCATGTAGGGAACGGACTAGCGCGAGCCGTGCTTGCGCCGCTGGCACGCGCCGCCCAACTTTATTTTTCTCGTCAGTCGCAACCTGCCCGAAGGCGCCGGCTGAGAGAGAGAGAGAACAACTTTATTTAAAAATAGACCCCAGTCTGGGTCCACGAAAAAGAGCGAGGCCTAATCTTCAGACAGGCCCAGAAGTTTAAGGTGTACGAGCAGTGCTTTCATAATATATGGGAAGGAGTCCGCCAGCCACTCCTCCAGGGTCGCGCAGGTCTTCGTGTAGTAGGTTCCTGTTACTGAGGTTACTGAGGCTCCTGCGCATGGCAGCATGAGCCCCCGGATAATCTCACAGAACATGGGCGTTATCCGGGAAAAAACCGCACGCCACACAGGTGGGAGGCCCGTCCTTGCCTTGTATGTAGTGCTGCATGTGGGGGGGTCAGTAGAGAGTGTGTTTGCGCACGCCGCACTAGGGCCGCTTCGCGTCGCATCATGGAGTGGGGCGAATTTGGATAAACTCTACAGTTGCTACGCATTTCGTCTAATCTTTCACGCCAGTCTGGAACGCGCCAGAGCAAGTAGTTCGGTGCGGTTCAGTGAATCCGGCCACCACAGGGGTGGGCCCGGGAGACTTGCGCGGGACGTGGCATGTGCCACTTCATTCCCTCTAATCTCCGAGTGACCAGGTATCCACTGTATCCGCACACGTATGGAAGGGTGGCATGAAAGTGGTTAGCTAATGCGTTGTGATGCGCGTCTGGAATGTCACTTGTCGCGAGGGCTCGACAGGCGGCTTGACCATCTGTGCGTACCAGTATATTACGGGCATGCGGGTTAGGCATGGTAACGGCCTCCACAACGGCCGTGATTTCCGCCAGGTGTCGCGTGCTAATGTTGTAATGGAAGCCCCAGGACAGTGGTACGCTTTCGTAAGCTATCCCTGTCCGGTAGCCCTCGGAGTTCTGAAAAGGAGATGCGTCCGTGTACAAGATCCACTCTTCTGTGTTTTCGTGGAGATGTTGGGCTCGTGCTTGGCGTCGTCCTGGCTGTCTATCTTGGTCCATGTGCCGTGGTACAGGTTCGACGGCGATCTGGTCGAGCGTCGCCCGTGGGGGCCGGGTTGCTTCGAATGCGGGCGGTGGAGGTATAATGTAGCCCAACTCACTAAGCAGGGCGTGTCCTTCTGCAGAGAACTTGAGGCTGGTAAATTGTGCTCCACGGTGAAGTTGAGCCAGCTCGTCGAGTTTAGGAAGAATCGCCGTATCTTGAATCCTAGCGGACTTGGCGTATTGTGGGGTACCCAATATTGTACGACAGATTTGACGGAGCATGGTTTCAAGCTTAGATTTTTGCGTCTTGGTAATTTCTATATATGGGTATTGATACATGACGTGGGGTATGGCTAAGGCCAGGGTCATGCGCCGGAGTTGATGTTATTTGATGCCTCTTAGCTTACGCGCAGTGCGTTTCAAGAGGCGGTGAACTTGTTGTAATTGTTCGGTTGTATGTTGAAGCCATTCCTTGGACTTGCCGTCGCCTTGGAACCAGAAGCCTAGCACCTTTATGTAGGTCTTTCTAGGAATGGGGTCATTCTGTATGGAGAGTGTAATGAGTTGCCGATCTTCCCGAGCCTTTGGAAGTTTCCCCTTCGTGACGACGATGTACTCTGATTTGGCATTGGATAGAGTGAGCCCTCTTTCTTGAAGGTACCTTGATGTGGCTGTCAATGGCCGACTTAGTGTGTGTTGTATTTCTGATGATGAATCTTTGCAGGTCCAGAGGGTGATGTCGTCCGCATGTATTGTAAAATGAAGGTCTGGCACTGCTACTAGATGGCGCGTCAGACCGTTGAGAGCGAGGGAGAAGAGGGTTGGTGACAGAATCGACCCTTGCGGCACCCCTTGTTGGAGGTACCATGCGTCTGCTTCTACCTGATTTACCTTCACGGAAACCGTGCGGTCAGTAAGAAAGTTTCGGACATAGTTATATAGCTTCTGTCCCGGTCGGATCTCTCTAAGGCCTTCGAGAACCGCTTCATGGGTGACGTGGTCAAAAGCACCCTTGATGTCCAGGCCAAGTATGGTGCGCAGTTGAGAAGTACTGTATTCAGTGTACACATCCTGCAAAGCAAGCATCGCATCTTGCGTTGACATATGTTTCCGGAATCCGATTACACGTAGGTCGACCGGATATGTCATGTCCTGTTTCCAGAGTAGTCGCGATAGTGCCATGCGCTCCATAAGTTTTCCCGGACACGACGTCAGTGAAATGGAGCGGAGATTCGCAATTTCGTGTGGGGTCTTATTGGCTTTGGGAATGGGAATGATCGCGGCCATTTTCCATGCTGAGGGTATATTGCCTGTGTCCCAAACTTGGTTGATGGTGTCGAGGAGGTATTGCAGTTGGGTGTCAGGTAAATTTCGTAACATCTTGTTAGTTATCCCGTCCTGTCCTGGTGCTGTCTGCCGTTTACAGTCATTGATGGCAATTCTCAGCTCACCCATTGTGAAGGAGCGGTCGAGATCGGAAGGAGTGTGGTCTGCCAATACAGGTAGAGGTTGTGTGCTACGAAAGATGGTAGCTGTTGGGAAGAAGTGGTGTGCGATTTGTTCAGCCAGGGTTTTCGAGTCAATTCCTTTATTTCGTTGTAAAACCTCTAGGTGGTTCTTTCGTTTGGGTTCTCCAAGCAGCGTGCGAAAGAGAGACCCCGCTCTGCTCCTGTGTAGGTTGTTACCTGCATGCTCGCAGATATCCAGCCAGTTGACGGTAGCCAACTTGTCCGCGTACTCTTGAGCTTCTTGCGTGATCTCCTCTATGCGGGCTCTGAGACGTTTGTTTAGTTTGTTGCGTTTCCATCTCCGGATTAGTGCATGCCTTTTGTCCCAGAGCGTTACGAGGTGTCAATCAATTTGTAGGTTGTCCTCGTTGCGTTGGACTGTTTTGGTGGTTTGTCTATGTGCTGTGCGGAGGGAGTGATTCCACGCGTCTAGCAAAGATGTTTGGAATTTGGTAGTCACCTTGCGAAAGGCATCCCAGTCTGTGAGTTCCGTGGCAATAGAGTAGTAACCACGCTTGGGACCTCTTTGTCGATTAGGTAAGGGAACGGTAATTTCGAGGATGCAGTGATCACTGCCGAAAGTTTCGCCCAGATTACGCCAGTCAGGTGTCTTTCTTGTCCTGCCCCATGCTAAATCGGGATTCGTGTCGCGTTGTACAGAATTTCGTGTTCTGGTTGGTGTGCTGACGTCATTGAGAAGAGAGAGGTGGTGTGTGTGGGCCAAGTCGAGGAGGATCCTCCCGGCCGCCGAGGAGTCTGGGTAACCTCATTAGGCATGACGGCTATGGAAGTCTCCTGTCCACAGAATGTATGACTTTTCAAGCTGCCTAAGGAGGTGGTGCCAAGGGGTTCGTTGAAATTTCGTATTAGGTAACCGTTATGTGTTGATGACGTTCATGTCGTACTCTCGGAAAATCGGCATTTTAAGAAAACGCTTCTTCATTTCATTATTAAGGTGGTCGAGGTGTTCCTGCACAGCCGTGTGTCGGTCCGATACCAGCAGTTGTTGCCATGATTCGGTATGTGACCTGTCCAGTCCCATGCCTACGTTTTACTGGGATGCTAGGAGCACTGTAGGTTGTATAGCCTGGTAAGGAGATGCACGCTAATGGTTCCTGGAGAACTATCACATCGGGCTTACGCGAGGAATGCGACGATGAAATGTAAGAGGAGTGTTACGTTTACGGCGAATTCCCCGACAGTTCCACTGCCAGACAATTATCCCCGCAGTGTGCTGTGACGGAACGCACTGAGAGTTATTCGACGTTGCCATTATTGGTATTGACTTGCTTGTATGGGTGTGCCTCGTCACGTGCTGCTACCGCGCCTGCGCGTAGATGCTGCGGTTCGGAGGAGTTCAACCGATTGTACGAGCGCTGCAAGTTGTTTAAGTATCTCTGCTTGCTGTGTTTGCATTTCGACTTGTTGCTTCTGCAGAAGATTAAGTTGTCTTTCTATGGTTTCTAATCTCGCATCCGTCTCGGCTTTATATGCGAGAAAGTATCCCGGAGGTGCTGATTCCTGTAGGCCAGCGCAAGAGGGAGTAGATGTGGTTGAAGGTGTAGTGGTGTTATGTAGTTTGCTAACACTGCGACCCAGAGGAGTGAAGGACGTACTCACCTTTTCTGGGGAGGAGTGCCTGGGTTGCTTCTGCGGGGGTTCTTCGGAATGCGCGGGCGGCTTCTGGGAGAGCAGGGCCCGCACAAAACTTGGGGTTTTCGGCTTGGGTGGTGGCGGGGGTGGCGTCGATCTTTTCGTTGGGTAGCCTGGCAGACTGCCAGATCTGGGTCTGGGCTCCGATTTTGGCTCCGGTGTCGTATCTCGTAGAGCTTCAAAGCGGTTGTGGAGTGGTAGCGAGGGGTAGTTTGGTCGTTTTTCTTAGGTGGGTTGGTTGCTATGCTCTGGCTTGTTTGGCGGTTTTTGGGCTGACCGGAGTCCTTTGATGTGGTCTTGAGTCGTCTCCTTTCTGCAGCGAGGCGGGTGAGCTTGTCAGCCTGCTGTTTCTTGGGGCACCGTGGGTCGCGACCACCGTGCGGTCCCTCGCAGTTGAAGCACCTAACTTCACATTCGTGCGCTGTTTGGTCGGGTCGTTGGGCGGGAGGGAACTGTTGTCCACATGTCTCGCAACGAGTGAATTCATGAGCCGTGGGACACACATCGGCGCGGTGTCCAATGGTGAAACAAATGGTACACTGCACAGCGCGAGGGCGAAAAGGTTGTGTCTTTGTGAGCCACAGGCCCATCTTGACTTCCTTGGGCACCGTGGCACCCTTAACAGTGAGGAGTATGGTCTCTGACTGGCCTAGTCGCCGTGCTGCCAAAATGTGCCGGTCTTCGATGCTGATTATGGACAGGAGCTGATCGTCCGGGATATCCTTAGGGAGGCTATGGACTACGCAGCGTGCGTGCTGTGCTTCGGCTGCCATGTAGGCAGTCACATCGTGTCGTTCTCCGTCGAGTGTCATTGAGCGCAAGCCAGCGAGTTTCTGAGTCGCCGATTCCCTCCCGCTCGTTGCCGCGACGAGGTTCTGCAGCTGTCTGACTTGTATATTGACGTCGCGCACCTCAGACGCCGTGAGACCGGCAGCGACGCCGATGGCGTTCGTGACTTGATACGTCGGATACTTTGCAAGGTTGAGTTTTGTGCCCAGCCTCATGATGATGGTCTGAGGGCTAACATGGCGTCGCACGACATGCACAGGAGTGAGGTTCTTTTCTTCAAGTTGGTCTTGTAACAGCTCCATAGCCGCTTCTTCGTCCATGACGCCGGAACGCCCAGTCGCGTTTGCCCCATCCGCCGGCGAGGCTCCGGCGGTTAGGGATAGCGAGGCCGCCGTGTCGCAGATCCAAGAAAAAGCTTTCGAAACGAGAGTACACTGCTCCGGCTTACCCTACATGATGTCCATGGGGTGCCGGAACACTGGCCGCATCCGTCAGAAGAGTTGAGCGTCGTATATCCGATAGGTCAGGTATTTTGGGCGAAAATCGCGGAGCCGTGGCGAGGTGCGTCTTGTCGCCTCGGCTGGCATCGGCGTCTCTCCTGTACGTCCGGTATCTCGCTGTTGTGTCTCTTGTCAAAGTTTCTCTTCATGCGGCGCTTGTAGACCTCCTGTTCTTTTGCAGTTTTCCTGACTTCATTGACTTGGAGGTTTTCTATGAGGCCTTGCTCACGATCTGCAGGAAGTATGGGAGCTGTGCCCGAAGTGGCAAAATGAGGACTGCAGCCTAAACCAGTGGTGTACGATCTGTTGTGGTGTTTCACAGCGGCCTCGAGGCAGCACTTCCAGCCACCTGCAAAGTATGGATACATCTTCAGAAACTGCTTGACGTCTCGTATGGCTCGTTCCGCTAGGCCGTTTGCTGCCGGGTGGTAGGGAGAGGAATACTTGATTGTTATCCCGTGCTCTTCTGCCCACTTTGATAACTTCGCACTCCGGAAAGCAGGCCCGTTGTCGCAGACTATCGTCCTTGTGTGCTTAAAACATTCAGCCTTGAGGAGATCGATAACGCTGTTTGCATCTTCTTTAACAGCTTTAGCTGCAATCATCCTTGTGCACTCATCTATGGAAAGCAGGTAAGCTTGCGTTCGTTTGACTCCTTCCCCCTTCTTGAGCTCCGCGAAGTCCAAATGAATTACTTCGAATGGGACGCTTGAATATCCGGGGTTTGTCATAACGTCTGTCGACTGCTTGAATTTAACTTTGTTCACCTGGCAGAGGTGGCATGTGCGTATGTATTGGCTGACGTTGTTTTTCATGCCCGGCCATGTGAATCTCATGAGAAATTTCTTATATGTGCGCCAGAAGCCATCATGTCCGCCCGATCCAGGAGTGTCGTGGTACAAATGAAGAGTCCTTTGAACCATAGTTGGTGGTACATGATACTTTCCTTTGATGAACTGGAGATCTTCGGTACCTTCCCACAGCTTAGTATGATTGATTACTTCTGGATTTTCGCTTGATTCGTGTACAAGTAATCTAGATAGTGCATCAGCATCAGTGGGCCAGGACAGTGCGAGATTATGAAATCAAATTGTTGCAGATAGTTGACCCATCTGGCAATGCGGCCTCTTGGTTGTGCCATGCTCAGAAGTTGAGTCAGTGCTTGATGGTCAGTGAATAGCTTGAATTTTGCAGCTTCCACGTAAGTACGAAAATACTGAAGAGCTTTTAAGACGGCGAGAGCTTCCTTTTCTGTGGTGGAGTAATTGATCTCAGCAGGCTTCAGAGTATAGCTATAATACCCCACAACGTGGTGTTTCGTTTGATCAGCTTGGGTTGAGGATTTCTGATATAGGACTGCACCGGTTGCATAGTGTGACGCGTCTGTGTTCAGCACGAAAGGCAGAGAAAAATTCGTTATTCGCAAGATCGGGTCCGGCGATATTAGTTTTACCAGCTCACAATAGGCACCTTCGCACTCCTCGTCCTATTGAAAAGGCATGTCCTTCTGGGTTAAGCGTGTCATACACCTTGTTCTCAGGGCATAGTCTTTGATGCACGCCCGGAAGTGTCCTGCTAGACCAAGAAAAACACGTAGGGAGTGCACGTCGTAAGGCTTTACCAACTTGGAAATTCTTTCTACCGATTCTTGCTTAGTGCTTTATGTGTCCATCGAACACCCTGCCAAGAAATACCACTTTTTCCTGAAAGAACGCACTTTTCTTGAAGTTGACTTTGAGTTGGGCAAAGCTGAGAGCATGAAGAACTTTTGAAAGGTGGCTACGGTGCTCCTCCTGTGTCTTTGAGTAATGATAATGTCGTCGGTGTACACATTGCAAAATGTGCCCAAGTAAGGTTTCAGAATGTCGGTCATAATCTTCTGAAACCACGCAGGGGAGTTTTTCCAACCAAATGGTAGGCGGTTGTACTCAAACAAGTCAAATGGGGTTATGAACGCGGTGTACTTTTTCGTCTCTTCACTTAGTGGAATCTGCCAAAAGCCCTTGCAGAGATCTATTCGTGAAAAACAATGGCAACCACCAGTTTCGTCAATGATGTCATCGATTCGCGGCATTGGATAAGGTATCAAATCCGTTTGACGATTCAGAGCACGGTAGTCTGTACAAAGGCGGAACGTCCCGTCTTCTTTTGGCGCTATGGTTATAGGAGAAGCAAATGGGGAGACAGAAGGCCGGATGATACCTGCGTCCAACATTTCTTGCAGCTCCTTTTTCAGCCACACCTTTTTATCTCTGCACATATTATAGGGGGCTTTACGAACCACTGTTTTATCTGCGAGCTCAAAAGGAACGACATGTGATTTCATCGCTGGAGGATAGCTGCCCATGCATATAAGCTCTGGGTGCTTAGTCTTTATGTCTTCCTCGTTGAAAATCAGCGTTGATACGCTAGTTTCTTCACCAGGATCTTCTCTTTTTATGTTGTCTTCGGCCATTACTTTGTCGTCCCAATAGAGGTTTATCTTCAGTTTCTTCATGTCTGGGCGGGACAAAAGAAAATCATAGGTGACATTGGGAATTGCCAATAGGTCACTGGTAATAGAATGTCCTTGGAATTCAATAGCCAGCGTTATCCATTCGCTATGCATGGTCACTGACCCATCGTAGGCTTGGACACGCAACGTTCTACCAGCATGCAAACGACCGGCATCCACTCGACTCTTGTTGATAATTGAGACAGAAACCCCACTGTCAACAAGTGCCATCACTTCAATGCCATCTACTTTAATGGGAGGATACAGTAAGCTTGACGACACCAAATACACGGTCTCACAGTAGCTCTTTTTCTCGGGATTTTGATCCACGGCAGTCAGTTCATGTGGAAATAGTCCGTCGTGAACTACAGTAACTGGTCCTTCACCATCATCACAGTCATGATCGATGCTTCCCAGGTGTTTGCTTATGAAGCTTTCTTCACGCTCGGATGACGGTAACGACTCTAGATGTTCACTCAGCTTATGAGAATCAAGTTGTTCTGTTCTGCCGCCTGGTTGTCTTCTCAATGGAACTGTTGACACTGTGGAATGTAGAAAGCTCAGAAGGTCATCAAATGTTCTTAGACCTTTCAGCTGGACATGACTACGGATTTCGATACACAACCCTTGCGTTACCAAAGCTACAACTGCACGAGACGCGAGCTTCGGTTCTGCAGAATACAATAGGCGACGCTTCTCAATACAGTACTCAAGCAGAGAGCCACATGTATATCTGAACCGCAGTGCAGCATCCCATCTTTCTACCTCGTTGCCTTGGAAAGCAGCTAAAAAGTTGCTTTTCCACAGTTCCCAACATATTGGTTCATGATCCATTAGGTGCACATCATACCATTTTCTGGCGATAGCTCTCAAATAACGGCGCATATTCAAAATCTTGGTGTCGGAGTGCCACATATTCTTGTCACAGGCGTACTCGAAAAACCACAGCCAGTAGTGCACACTTTGCGAGTCTCCTTCAAAAACATCCGGCTCTACAATATATCGTGCTGATTTCTCTTGATGAAGCGTTTGGACAAAAGTTCTCATTATTTCACTTCGTTGCATCGTTTGCCTTTGCAGTTCTTCTATAACAGTCAAGACCAGGCTCACCTTCTCGGCGGGAGTTTCCTCTTTGAGGGTGCCGTGGCGTATGTGTTCCAGAAAGAGTTCGCTTAGTGTCTGCAGCTGTAGGTTCACTGTCACCGATCCTGTTTGCACCAAGGCTTGGCGGCTGATTGCAGCCTCTTGCATCACCACGTTGATCAGCTCGGTAGAACTAACTTCGCGAGGAAGGTCCGTCGCTGGCTCACCGTGTACTTGGTATCGGGTGAAAACAACAGACTCTGATGACGCCTGGTCGACGAAAAACGTTACCCACATGTCTGTCTTCAGAAGCTGTCGGCTGCGCCAAAATGTAGCGTTTCTTACTAGAACGGCTATATAAAAGACATAATCTCAGTGAGACGGGTGTCGTCCGCCATTTAATCTCACTTCCTCCTCTCGACTTCTCCCCCCGCCACCCTCTTCATCTTCTTTCATGCATCCAGCGCAGACCGCTTCAACTATTATTAATGGGCAGCAAGCTATCAGTTCTGACATCGCTGAGATCAAAACTTGCCTGGACAAGACAGATTCAGCCATAAAAGTTTTTTTGTGGGCGATTAGTAGACGCACACGACAAGGTCAAAGAGTTGCAAATTAAGAGTTGTGTCGTGGATGAATTAATTGTATCTCTGACTAGTATACATGTCATGGTGCACTCAGGTCACAGCAAGCAAAAATAGTTGACCTCGAGGATCCAAGCCGTAGGAGTAATCTTTTTGTGTTCGGCATTCCAGAAGAGCTGAAACTGTCTGGCGCAACAAAGCCATTAAAACTATCTTCGAGCAAAAATTGGAAGTAAAGTGCGTATCAATCGCTAGAATTCATGGACTAGGAAAACCTTCTAAAAAGCGGCCTATAATTCTTTTATTTCAAGACTGTAATGAAAAGGAGGCACTCTTGATGAATGCTAAAAATTGAAAGGAACTAGCATAAGCCTTCAAAATGACGACTGCGCAGGTACGCTGCGAAAAAGGAAATTGCTCTGGGACGGTGCGAAGCAAGATAAGGATATGAGCAAGATAGTATCGCTCATACAGGAGAAGATGCACATTGACAAACAACTGTATTATTGGGACGACACTTCCAACTCGCGCTAGGCAATGTCGAAGACGAACACCCTTATCTCAACAAGCTAGCGACTAAAGGATCGTGGGTTTCGTCTGCTTGTATTTAACGCTCGGAGCATTGTCAATAAAATAGAAAAATTGGAAACACTTCTTTTGTCATATAATCCCCAAATATGTGTGATGACGAAGTGTGATCACTTCGCCTCATAATCCTCAAATATGTGTGATCACTTCGCCTCATGATCAAATTGGTGATGACGAAGTTGAGGCGGGCCACAGGCTGTACAGGCGTGATATGGGTTCCCGTGGTGGTGGCGTTGCGGGGATAACATTGAAGTTACCGTTGCTGACCAAGTCTGTGATCATGAGAGTCTACTTCTAAGGGTGTCACTAAAGGTGACACGTTTTTCGTCTGCGCTGTTTACTGACCTCCGAATGCTGATGACTTGTTTTTGAGCAGGCTATATGGTAACCTGCTAAAATCCTGGACAAATACATAATTATAATCGGAGATTTAACCTGTCATCTATTGATTGGAATAACATGCAGCATGGATATTCTGCAGTGGCTGACGCTCTAATTGATCTAATGGTTACTTTTATTCTTCATCAGATTGCGAGAGCTTACACCAGTGGAAATGCAATTATGAATCTCCTATTTATTTCAGAAAAATTTAGCTTGAAAACAGTACAGGTTGAACCTGGAATTTCACACCATAACCTGATATATTTCTGCGGGGCTACATATACGGAGATGCAAAAAGAAGAAATTCTCCCAGCTACAGTAAAATACTATAATAGAGCCAATGGCACAGCAGTAATTGATTATTTAGAAGAGCATCTTGTCGTTAGCCCCAACAACGTTGAAAATTTGTGGCAACAGTTTTATTCTGCAGCTAAATCCTCCATTCAACATTTCATATCGTCAAAAAAACTGCAAAGGCACCGTACAAACGCCTGGATTATTAGGCACATAAAACAAACCCAAAGAAAAATTAAGCGCCTGAGAAAGAAGCACAAAACATTCACTCCACAATTTATGCAGCTAAGGCATAATCTGCAAAGTAAAGTAAAACAAGCGAGAAGCAACTTTTTAGCAACAGTATTGCCGACTTCATTAAAAGTGATCCTAGCAAGTTCTGGCTCTACCTCAGTCAAAGTAAAAGGAGATTAAGAAAGTCAAAATTGATGATAAAATTCTGGATGACCCAACTTCTATTGCAGATCATTACTTTCAATGTTTTTTAATACATGACGAATTGAACCTGCCAAATGTTTGTCCGGTATTAGAAAATAAGTTGCATATACCTAGTGAGAGGGTTCTTGCCACGCTATTGAAGCTAGATGATAAGTCCACTGGTCCTGACGGACTGTCAAATGCATTTTTAACGCGTTACGCTCAACAAATCTCAACTTTTTTTACCACAATGTTTGCTTTTTCAATAGGTTCTGGGGTCGTACCAGCTGACTGGAGAAAGCCCGTGTGGCTATTCTCCGGTCGAGATATCCAGTGTGCTTGACCAATCCGGTCAAATTGACATTCTGTTTTTAGACTTGTCGAAAGCCTTCGATAGAGTGTCTCATGGAAAATTATTGCGTAAATTAGAGTGTATAGGGTTACCTTTGTACATTATTCAGTGGATTGCCTCGTACCTGGTCGGTAGATAGCAGTTTGTGTAAATTGATCATTGTCCGTCTAGTGCGCTGTCTGTTACTTCGGACGTTCCACAGAGGAGTGTTTTAGGTCCGGTATTGTTTTTTCTTTATGTTAATAATTTGGTGGACGTAGTGCCTCATGATGTATCCATAAGAATGTTTGCTGATGATTGTGCTGTTTATAAGAAAATAACATCCACAAATGATAATTTCTTGTTGCAAAAAGTCTTTTGGCAATCGATGATTGGTGTATGCGTTTGGGTATGGCGCGGAATTAGGAAAAATCTACTTTTACGTGTCACAAATAAAAAAATGTCATGTTCTTTTTCGTATCAACTCCATAACCAGTGTCTATTATGTTTCCCAATATGAGTACTTAGGCGTGACTCTTGCTTGGTCTGAGCATATCTTGGACATTTTTTCATCAGCCCTCTGGAAGTTAAATAAAGTTCACTGCCTGCCTGCCTGCCTCAGGAAGATATGGTTCCTTAAAAGAAAACTTAAACATGCTCCAGTTTGTACCAAAATGTTAGCTTACAATACATGTATCGGTTAAAACTACAGTATGCTGCTGAAGTTTGGGATCCCCATAATAAGAATGATGTTATGCAACTCGAAAGAGTACAAAGAAATGTAATCAGATTTATTTTTGGTAGATACAGAATGCAGGATTCGCCATTCTTACTGATGAAGAAGTACATAGTACCGACTCTCGAGTCTCACCGGGAAATATGTCGTCTTGGGTTTCTTCACAATTGTCGTGCAGAGAAAACTAAATGAATACTTCCCAATTGTATAAAACCTTTAACTACAAGGACAACTACACATAGCCATGAATACTCTTTATCCAATTTTTGTAGAACCGACGCCCACAAGTACGCTTTTTTTCCCCGAACGGTGTCTGAATGGAATTCATTGCCCCGAAAGATTCTTGAATCCGCCTGTATTATACTCGAGTTTCACATTGTAATCGAGTCTCACAGTGTAAATTTCGATGGTTCCACATTGTTACAGCCTTCGTGTTCTCTTGATTTTTGTTGTTGTTGATCTTTGTTACATTGTATGTATCCTTTGTAGCCCCTCCTGCTAGGGCCAAAAAACTGGCCTGCGGTATCGTGTAAATAAATAAAATAAATGTAAATCCCAGGGACTGGTGCACAGAATAAGATGTATTCTAGGACCTCAGTGAAGACAACTTTGGCTGCTGCAACAAAATTTACCGAAGCTTACGCGGACTATACAGACCATGCAGGCCCTGTCGGCTTCGGTCATTGTTTTCTCACGCGTAATAGCCAATATGTGACGGCTTTAATTGTGCCTGCTGGTGCGTGGCTCTGCATCCCTCACATTGCGTCAAAATGCCTCCGCGTGTTGTCAGAACGCAGGGTGAGAAGCTCCAGCGAAACGATAATCGCAATGAAGCAAAGCATGTCCGAAAACGTGCAAGGACAACTTCTTTAGTTGAGATGCAGAAACAATTTGCAGCTACGTGTGCCGCGCACGCTGCAGCTCATCGCCTGAGGCTCCCAGAGGTGGCGCTGCGAGCACAGATGGCCGAGTCTGAGCGAAAACGTCAAAAAACACCGCATATCAACGAAGTGAATGATTATGAGTGGGCGAAGCACCGGGGGATCATTCGGTTAACCGTGACTCCCCCGACCTCGGCAAGCGGACCCAGATGCGGCGAGAGCGCGGGAAGTGGCGGCAAAACGCCGGAAGCGTTGTCTACCTGAGGTTGGTGGCGCCGATGCTCGGTTCAAGCGCGACGCCGGCAAGCGGACCCAGAGGCGGTGAGAGCGCGGGAAGTGGCGGCAAAACGCCGGAAGAGTTCTCTACCTGAGGTTGGTGGCGCCGATGCTCGGTTCAAGCGCGACGCCGGCAAGCGGACCCAGAGGCGGCGAGAGCGCGGGAAGTGGCGGCAAAACGCCGGAAGCGTTCTCTACCTGAGGTTGGTGGCGCCGATGCTCGGTTCAAGCGCGACGCTGGCAAGCGGACCCAGAGGCGGCGAGAGCGCGGGAAGTGGCGGCAAAACGCCGGAAGAGTTCTCTACCTGAGGTTGGTGGCGCCGATGCTCGGTTCAAGCGCGACACCGGCGAGCGGACCCAGAGGCGGCGAGAGCGCGGGAAGTGGCGGCAAAACGCCGGAAGCGTTCTCTACCTGAGGTTGGTGGCGCCGATGCTCGGTTCAAGCGCGACGCCGGCAAGCGGACCCAGAGGCGGCGAGAGCGCGGGAAGTGGCGGCAAAACGCCGGAAGCGTTCTCTACCTGAGGTTGGTGGCGCCGATGCTCGGTTAAAGCGCGACGCCGGCAAGCGGACCCAGAGGCGGCGAGAGCGCGGGAAGTGGCGGCAAAACGCCGGAAGAGTTCTCTACCTGAGGTTGGTGGCGCCGATGCTCGGTTCAAGCGTGAGCTTCGCGAGCCCACAGCTCCGGGTCTGCTTTCCGGCTTTACCGTTTTGCTGCAGCTTCCCGCGCCCTAGACTCCGGGTCCGCTTGTTGTCTGCGTCGAGGTGCTGTAGCAGCTTTGCGAGCCCTCGACTCCGCTTGCAGTTGAGCCGCGACTTTCGCCTTCTCATCCATAGCGGGCGCGCCGTTATCAGAAGCGTCCTTTATCTTCCATGGCTGAAGAGACAAAGAGAGCGCGCGTCGGGAACGAACGCCCTTGTGCACATACCGTTATCATTCATGGCTGAAGAGAGAAAGAGAGCGCGCGTCGGGAACGAACGCCCTTGTGCACCTCAGCGCCCCTAGCGGACTCCATGGAAACCAGATTTACGGACGACGACGACAACGCTCGGCCCTAAGGTGCTTCGCCCCTAAAAAAACATGCAGTTAGAAAGCGTGACGCAAACCTACACATTGTGTCCGCCGTGAGCATGCCGCAGAACAAGAAGGCGAGGTCAGCAAAGGTTCAGTAGTTTACCAAGATGACTGGGCCAATAAACGACGTCCGTAACAAAGATTCATTGGAAAGTTCGTAGATGGCCAACGCTTATAATGACGGAGTGAGGCGAACATTGGAAACGTGGCGACGTTGCTGGCTTGAAAAAACGACACAATCGCCACTTTGCTGTCGGTGTGTTGGTGAATAATTATGCTTAGATCAACTTCTGCATAGACGATACTTTGCTGCCACATTACTCTGTCCGTTGGTAGAAATAGTGACGTGTAGGTCTAGCGGACCCTAAAATGGTGGAGCACGGGCTCTGAAAGCGACCTGTGGGTGGGGATAGAAGCTGATTCCAGACGTTGGTGATGTCGCAGGAATCGCTCCTGAGCGTCTGGATCTATTTGAACTGCATCTGTGCGAACGACGAGATGACGTGTGAGAGTGTTTTATTGTGCAGAGGATGAGCTCGAAGCACTCACAAAGTGAGTCAAAAGCAGATTGTGCTCACGAGGCCCAGGCAAGGTAAGCTGCGACGTTGAATTGTCCCCTGGAGACAGAATGCCGGGTTGAAGTGCCGGGTTGAAGTATTTACTTACGTTTGCCGGCCAACGTGGCAAGTGCTAGCGGGGAGCTTTCGCAAGAACAATTCGCGCAACAGTACCTTGTCAGTGTATCTTGCGTTGTCACCGAACAACTGTCTCAAGAAGCGCAAAAGTTCCCTATGGCAGTTGTCTCCCTGTATTCTAGAATACACAATCTGCTGTATCCGAGAACACTGGGAGCTGTCCTGCTGTGCAGCCTGGTTGCATTGAGGTTTCCATGCGTGGTGGCAGACATTGAGGTGCTCAATACATTTATCACATCCTTGATTGCTGCCGGTGGGAGCACTTAAACAGCGTAGTGAATCGTTTTCGCTTGCTAACCGCTGCCTGCGGCTTTAAATGGCAATTTGGCATGAAGCAATCACGCCGAGGTTGTTAACAGGAGCCGGCACTGCAAGCTGTGCAGTGGTGCGCTCTTTCGCTTCAGGTGGCTGTGGTTCCGGCTACGGATTCAGCAGTGGCATCGGTAGTGGCGGTTGCTGTAGCTTTCGTAATGAGAGCCAAGCTTACGTATATATGTTCCCTGGCACGACCTTGCTGTAAGAGTTGGACTCGATTGCGCCAGGCGTAAGGGGCAGAGGATTAACCCAACGGGCATTTGAAATCATCTGGACGTCCGCTGGACTACCACTTCTGGATGTTTTGGTCATCTGTAGGATGTCCGCAGATTGCCGAAGGATGTACGGTGGACATCGTCAGCACTTCAAAGTGCATACGAATTGGCAGTCCTAAGGATGTCCCGCGGATGTCTGCAACGAATATACGTATGTTCCAGGGACGCAGGAAGTACGCTAGGAAAAAATATAACAGAAATATATTATTGGTTTTTATTTTTGCATTATGATACGATAGATCTAACACACCAATAAAGCTGATAGCCTGCATTGGTGTCGAAAGTCGCACTGTGTACCAATGGTTGCTTCTACAGAGGTCCATTCTAAAGCGAATTTTTCTACGTGAACCCTCCCAAACTTCAAACGTTTTGGCAAGGCCAACAGTAGCAACCATGATCAGCACACACAGGACAGCACCTACACAACGAATCTGAATCGTGGCCTATATAGCCCCAACTGTTCAACCCGTCCAGTGTGCTGGCGGCCAACTATGATCTCTACGAAATTACGCAGTTAAACAAACGGTACCTAAATATCATCAGTAGAACAAATAAACAGCTTGCAACGCATAAACCATTTATTAAAGCGACACCTTTTCTTCCTTAATTCTCGATGTTTGGCGCGTTTGCTTAGTCGACTTCTTGCCAAGCAATGCTACCAATACAAGGTTTTTTCATGATGACTACTTCTATTGCATCTATTGGGACTTTTGTTTGTCCAATACAAGTTTATATCAGTACATCTATTGCTTCAATTGGGACCATAAAACATTTTATTTGTGTTATAGAACACTGTATTGCCCTTATACGGGACCGGCAAACATCCTTATGGGACCTGCACACTTTGTTATGGGACCTGTGTATCCGGCTATGGGACCTGTAGGTTTTCTTTTTGGGCCTATTTATTTCGTCTAAGACCAACAGAGATTTTTATTGCATTGTTTCCTGGGGATATAGTTGATGTTTTCATTGCTGAATGTCCGTCAGACATCCGTACCACAAACCGTGGACCATTAGGGATGCCTACAGGATGTTCGTTTTTATTTATAATCGGCTTAATTGCACAGTTGTGGTAAATATTAGCTCTCTGTAGAATCTGTGATGTGAAGATGATGCAGTATTGATTTGTACCAGTAAAAATGCAACTTGCGCACCTATGAAACACAGATTCCAAAAGCAACCTATCTTTAGGCAAAAAAGTACAGACAAACACTTTCGCACATATTTTTATTCATTTATTCAGCTTTTGCAGCACAATAGCCATAAATTTCCAGCGCTCAAGTGCTGCAAGTGAAATGAGATCAGAAAATATAGCAGTATCTACGTATGTTCTCTGATCACTGAGCACTTTAAACACGGAAAAGTTGCTGTGACGCTGCAAGCAAAAATAATGAGACGGTCACAAAAGCTTGAGAAGCTTACGATCACGCTGTGCCTTTGAACCTGCCCATAAAGCTGCCTCCCTTAGTACTTGAATGCTCTCCAACAGACGAAAAAAATGGCCGGTAGAATTCGAATATGTTTAATTTATGCTCCATTTTAACATTTGACGACTGGTTGATATTTCGCTGAGAAGCGTTGATGTCTCTTAAACAAAGCTAGATTTGGTTCACATAGCATGAATGAACTCGACGGCGCTTATGCCTTGGCATTTCCAAACGCAAAAGTGCTCAACAAGGGTACCTTCGTGACTAAAAATCCGAACAAAGTCCGGTTTGATCGGTTGGCAAAATTTCCAGCACGAATGATCTAAGGACGTCCGCAGGAGGAGAAAAAGTGGATGTTAAAATTTGTCCGATAATGATATCCACTGGACGTCCCCAGGACAACTGCTCTTGGACTTGGACGTTGAGATCTTATCCGGACGTCCGAGGGCTTTTCAATGCCCATTGGGAAGAGTCATCGGAGATGGTGTACTCTTAACAGAGGCATCGGCGTTTTTTTTTTTCAGTTGGATGGCAGCGGGAGCATCGCTTGCTAACGGCCGCAGCAGCTTCCTGACGAGATCTCGCTAGCTGCTTGAGTCCACTATTTTCTTCTCAATGTTGGAGCAGTCCTTCGAGGAAGCGCCATGGAACCCAAGGAAAATGGAGCACTTTGGAGCTATTATTCCCATGTGTTCACTTGAACCTGCAGTGCGGGGCGCAGCGCAGTGCGCACAATATTTTCTGTTCAGGTACATGGCACGCACGTGTCCTAGTCTCACAAAAGTGTAACAATGGAGTGACCTCGTGATAAACGGTCACACGGGGTGTCTAAAGTGTCCCATCCTAACGTGTGAGCGGAGAGACTCGCCCTTGAAAATTACATTCACACAGCGAGATGTGCGCAAACCACAGACATGAGCGTTGGAGGAGACGTCCACGTATAGATGACACCAGTACTGGAACCATTGTCCAAAGCGATATGCTAGAAAACATTGATTTTTCGTGCGTTGCTGTTGACGTACGTGAGTTGATTTGGCACCATCGCTTGAAGCAGCACTCAGACTTGGCTGTTGAGTAGACGCAGGTTGTAGTTAGAGAGTTCTGCTAAAAACATAGCATGCTAATGCTAAAGGAAACAGCGGCGCTGATGGGCACTTAGCTAGTCCTCGCTTTTGGGCTAGTCTAAGCACTACCAAATCGTCCCAGTATTTTCCGGAATTTACTGAGTATTGATCGATTATCGATTAGCTATTGATCGGCTATCGCAAGGTATTTGGGCTAGGCTAAGCAATACCAAGTCAACCCCAGCATTTTCCGAAGTTTATTGATTCTGTATCGATTATGAATTAGCCATTGCTTGGCTATCGATTGGCTATCACAAGGTATTGGCTACGTATTTGAGCTAAGCTAAGCGCTACCAAGTCACCCCAGCATTTTCTAGAATTTATTGATTATCAATCGATTGTCGATTAGCTATTGATTGGCTATCGATTGGCTATCGATGACTGACTGAGCTTAAGTAGTCTCAAATATGCTTAGCTAGACTTAGGCAGGCTCAGTTTCACTAGTTCACACGGGCATGTGCCATTGCACCTTTTCTGCAAAACCGCCAGGATCGGTCCACATTTTTGTGGACGACTATTGGA
Organism: Dermacentor silvarum; assembly: GCF_013339745.2. Classification (NCBI taxonomy): domain Eukaryota; kingdom Metazoa; phylum Arthropoda; class Arachnida; order Ixodida; family Ixodidae; genus Dermacentor; species Dermacentor silvarum. The sequence goes on along the minus strand of NC_051162.1, from coordinate 102,187,589 downwards.
ATAACGGCCGGCTTAAACAGTTCCGCTATTCGTAATATTCTGTGTTGGTATTACAGCCAGCGTGTTTGAGGGCTTTCCCCACTTCACCAAGCTGCACCTAACAAACTGGAAGTCCTCGTCGAAGTAGTGCTAATGCTCAGCGAGCAGGCACTGGTATTTTCGCTGTTGTAGATAGCCCTGGAAGCCGGTCCGCTTCCTAGATGCAGCCGCCACTGATGTCACCATCCCCGGCATTGGCGCGCGGGCGTCAGCTTGCAACCGTGTTCACAAACAATCTTTTTGAAGCGAAGCTTGTATGGCGTTACACGTGCCGGTGCCGTTGTAGGTGAAATCGCAAAAAACTCTTCACTCTCAAGCCGCGCGAGAACAAAAATTGCTCGCCGCGATGCGTATTCGAGTTGCGAGACCACTACGCTAACCTATTCAGCCACTTTCGGTTCATCATACGCTACCTTAAAAGTGTGGTTTTATATCCACAGGTTGTAGGCACGCACTCGTGCTCGGAACGTGCTCGTCCACTGCTCCCGCGTTCATCGTCGCCGTCTGCGTCCACAGCTGACTGCGTTGCCGCTAATCATTCCAGCGTGGATTTTTACTTCCCTTCTGTCGTCGTAATGGGGAGGCCACATTTACGCGGTACGAGTCATTCACTCTCACGTAAAGTCATATTTAATCTTGAAGAAATGTCACGGAAATCCATTCAGCATCAACACGCTCAGGGAAGCCCTCATCCTCGACGTGCCGATTCTAGATTGAGGACCTCCAAAGCCCTGGCGAAACGTCATCGAAGAGCCGCGGACTCCGAGTTGAGGGAGAGCGACGCTGACGCCACATGTCAGCGTCATCTAGCCCTCCGGGAACCCACAAAGGTGTTGCACGCATCGGCAAGCTAGCACAAACTTCCCCGGTCCGACGACGAGGTTTCAACTAGAGATTGGTCGCTCAGGAGCAAACCGTATCTTTTGAGCCGCTCTTTTTAAAGCGGGAGTGAGCCGTGCTTCAGTAAAAGTGAGCGGCGGCTCTTTTGGAGAAAAAGAGCCGGTTCTCTCTCCGAAAAAACCGATGCTCACTTGAACCACGACTCACTCGTTCTTCAAAAAGAGCGGCTCAAAAGACAGCCGAAGGCGAGGCGGTGGAGGCGACTTTTGCAAGGAAGGGCGGGAGGGCAGTTGATTTTTCGCACCGCGAATAGATGGCGCGGAAATCGCACCCAGCAGAAGAGAGGGAACGGTTCGCCATGGCTCGCTTCCTCTCTCCGAAAGAACCGCTGCTCACTTACTGAATCACCACTTCCTCGCTCTTCAAAAGAGCGGCTCAAAAGATTCGGCTCGCTCCTGAGTTCCGCTCAGGAGCGAGCGGTGGTTCAGTAAGTGAGCGGTGGTTCTTTTGGAGAGACAAAGCCGGCTCTCTCTCGTTCTGCGAGCCGTGAGGAACCGTTCTTAGAGAGCGCTCAGGAGCGAGCCGGATCTTTTGAGTCGCTCTTTTGAAGAGCGAGAGAGCGGTGGTTCATTAAGTGAGCGGCGGTTCTTTCGAAGAGAGGAAGCCGGTTCTATCTCGTTCAGTGGGCCATGCTGCATCGTGCCGTCAGAGCCTTGTCTTCTGCTGGGTTTCGAGATTTCGTTTTTTAACTGACGATTGGTGGCCGGCGTGGGCAGACTCGCGCTACTCGTACTCGCTCGCAGTGTGGTATGCGCAGCAGTCCCTTTATTTTTTTGTGCGTCCCGATGCTACCAAAAGGAGAAGTAAAGAAGCCTTAATTGACAAAGGATGGCACCGTTCGTTGCCTGCTGTTCGAACGATGTCTCACGACTCGCACCGATCGCACATCGTGCGCTGGTGCAACAACACTTCGAAGATGGTCTTCCGTGTCTTTAAAGACAACAGGTGAACGTACATTTTACGTCCTGGTCTTCATTTGTGCTAATTAACGTAGTCATGAAAATGTCGCCCATGGCATCCATTTCATTGCATTTTCTGAGTGTGTCAATAAAACGAGGCACGTCAATAAAACGAGCACGTCAATAAAACGAGGCAAAAGATCTGTTGTGTTGTAATAGAACTTCATTTCCTTTTTTTTTCTTTTATTTTGTCCTGGCGCATGATGGCATGATCGCCAGTATCGCGCGTGCGCTCAAGAGAAAAAAAAAGAACAAAAAACTAAAGGTACTTGCGGTAGTCTTGTGGATCTTTAGTATGATTTTTGTATTGCACTTCAAGAGAAGAATTCGACATTCATTTTGCATAGCGTTATAGCTCACCCATATTATAGTTAGCGTGCGTATGAGAATAAATAAATAAATTTGAAAGATAACGTAACTAACTTTTTGTTGTTATTTTGACAAAAGTTGCTTTTTTTCTGAGGAAAGTACGTCGCATTCTGCCTGTTACAATATTATAAGCATTTCATCCTCAATATGAGAAACGAAAGTTTAATTACAACTAAAAGTTCATGCTTTTAAAATATGTGAAAATAATATCTAAATATAGCGAAAATACCAATAACACGGTTATTCAATTATGCATATATCGTTTTTTTCAAAGCCAAATAACTATGGAATATGCATAACACAGGTGACACTTTTAAGTGAACCCGTTAGCCGTTCAAATGAACCGGTTCATTTCAGTGAGCTGAGCCGTTCCGAGCCGCTGACTGAAGTGAGCCGTTCAAATGAACCGGTTCATTTCAGTGAGCTGAGCCGTTCCGAGCCGCTGACTGAAGTGAGCCGTTTTTCCCATCTGTAGTTTCAGCTCCGGTTTCTCAACCGGAACTTCGGAGGAATCTGCAGTGCGTGTGACCGGACAAGGTGGGAGCACAACATGGCACACGTCAGTGCATTTCGTTCGGAGGAACACCGAAGAAACACACGACAAGATTCGCTTACTGCCATTTCGATAGTGGAAGGGGTACTAATTTTTTTGAAGTTGTTATCCTACTTTGGATAGACTTTTGTACTTCACCTCCCCTAACACAGCCCCTCTATTGAGGCCTGTATTGTCTACGTAAATGAATAAATATAAGTAAATGGTTGTTCTACGGAGATAGACCCAGAAATCAGGAAAAATGCGCTCAGTGATAAATATAGGATTCTGGGGCGGAATTCACAAAGCTGTTCTGTCGTAAGTGCTGCTTGCCATTCGCCAGCCTACTTCGCTAATGATATGTCCAACACCACGATTGGCTGACACCTGCTTCTACGCACATTTCGTCTTTTTTCTGGTGTTTTACGTGCCAAAACCAGTTCTGATTATGAGGCACGCCGTAGAGGAGGGCTCGGGAATAATTTTGACCACATGCGGTTCTTTAAAAGTGCACTACAACGCAAGCACACGGGCGTTTTCGCATTTTGTTTCTACGAACATTTTTAGCGTAATAACGCTTTTGTTAATCCGGCCCCTGATGCGGAGAAACTTCTGGTTCAGTGATTTGATGACACTATCATGTGGTTCACAACTGCAGATTTTTCCCTACAACATTTTACTTGCATTCAGTAGATGGTAGCACTCTTGCAATGGCAAAGCGCTGGGTAGCGTTACAAGAATTGGTAATAGAAAACACGGTGAATGAGACTTTATTTTACCAATATACAGGCACTCTAGTCCTAAGAAATATACAGAAACACTACAGAGAAACAAGATGCAGGTACATTCGACCAGACAAGATTTCTTCAAACGCTCGACTTCATCAACCTTCGCAAGGCGTACGGCCAACCCATGATCACCGAGATAAAGATTGTGAACAAGGCTCCCGTGCGGGGGCCAAAACGTCGTTTAGAAAGCAAAATCACCATGGTCGTCGTCTCTTTCCTGTATTCGTCGTATAGAAACATGCCTATATACAATACACCTGGCCGAAAATAGAACTTTTCTTCCAGTTAAAGAACTTCAGCAGTGACACAGAAGTTACCGGCGTAGCACATCAATAGTACAAGCGATACGACCGACGGAAAACCGTCGGCGTTTGCCCACATCCCATTAAAGAATTGCTCAGATGGACTTGGACGTTTATTGTCCGTTCCCGTCGGACCAATGTTTGTATCACACCATGATCTTCGCAGCATTCCTTAGCAGGCAGGCCAATGTGTGTGCGCACAACACTCAAGCCAGCAGCGGAGGCCTGAACGATTCCCTGGCTCAGGGAAAAACGATTGAGTGAAGCGTGACGGTGCGCGCAAGTGGCGTCGCAATTTTTGCAGAATAGCCGCAGAGCGCTACCCCCCCCCCCCCCCCCATAAAAGAAAAAGAAAAGCTTCCCAACCCTCCAGTCCGACCCACGCATGCGCTTACGATACAAGGACAGCACGACAGTAGCGGTGGCGGTGCAAGCGGGCGAACACGCACCCACTGTGTGCATATATGTGGGCGTAAAAATAGAACTGGACCAGAATTTAGCAACTCTATCTTCCGCAATATGCGATAACATACTTAGATCAAAATTAAATAAACTGATAGCATGTACGGAAAACTCGTGCCCTTCATCTCATTTGAATATTTTGCACTGGAACTCATGCAGGCTGGCAGTTGTGCGCTGGCTGTTGTCGCTGCTCTCGAGTAAACTTGTTTTCACTGACCCTTTCGGTTAAAGCTGCTTTTGGGTGCACGTTTTATGTGATTATTGAACTTTGAAATAAAAACGTTGAACCCTAGGTGTGAAAAACGTCGCTTAAAGGTTCCTCAAAGAGCGGATACTTGGAGCAGAAGTACACATTTAAAAATCACTGTAGACGCTGGGAACCATTTTGACACTGTAAATTGGCCCACAAAGAGATTGATAAAAGACATATAGGAAAATGTGTCCTCAAATGTACTAACAATATCGAGTGCTACAAATTAAGTTATCCAAGCTGGTAAAAAATATTTCAGATGCACGGTGCGGCATACGATTATAAGACCTTAGGTGTTTGGTCTCGAGACCTTTGACAACGGAGCACGTAGGCCTTATAATCATATATGCATCGTGTATTTTTAGTTTTGTTCAAATAGCTTGGCCAACAATAGTTGGGACAGACAGTATATGTGTAACGACTATTCATTAGCACTTTAATACAGTCACACTGCTGTATGCAATGTTTCTCACATTTGCTAATGTACGTACGTTGTGATACATACGTTATGTTGCGCTCCATCCTCAGGCAGAGCGTGTTTTTCTAAGACGCGGGATCCAAAATAGGACGATGTAGTATTATTAAGTGTAGTTTCTTCATGCTATAGAATTGCTCTGGTGAGCACCGGAAAGACATTGAATATCAATATGCGGAGCATGCATTAATTATGTGTGCAAAATTTTCTTCCAGAAATTCTAAGACGTTGACTAGTAAATGAGTAAGACTGATATATCCGTAAATATTGGTTTGCACATGGCAAAGGCTGAGCATCATCGTTTATTTTTGGCTGGCATATCATCTTAAGTGCTATGTATATCAACAACTGACTTCTTTAGTGCTTACCAATATTATTCGGTAAATATCGATGCATAAGAAATATCAATTTGTTAATATTGCCCTTAATGCTGTCGTGCTATTTATGCTGATAGTGTTGGCCAGTGTGCACATAGAGAGCACAGAAACTTGACACATTCTGCATCATTGCTTTGTTCGAGCTGCTTACGAAAAAATCTTACCTCTTTCCAGGAATTCTCCGTCTGAACCTGACGGTCTCCGTCACTTGCATCGCACGGTTCTTCGGCTGCAATAATGGCCAAAACAACCACTGCAGTTTTAATCACACAAGCCATGTCTCGCTTGTCAAGCCACAGACGCTTTGCTGTAAAATCTAAAGCATGAGCCTATATATCCTTCTATGGCTCATTAGCTATGTATTTAGAAATGCGCTGTATACCAATCCTAGTATGTCACACTTGCGTTTTTTAGTCGTCATCGGCTTTGACGTCAAATGACTATGCACTATGGATGATCAAGGACCTATTCCATCCAGGCGCCTGTGCCAATTTTTTTTATGCGACTATGCGACGTCAAGTGCATATTGAAGCAATCAATCTTCTGAGGGAAACAAAGAAAAAGGTCATTCGTGACTTGGGAAGTTGAAAAATGCTCAGTCACCTGAACGGTGAAACGCTGGCAATGATAGTAATTTATGAAAACTTTGTGTGCGTTAGAAGGGCCTTGAAAGACATGACCAGGGGAAACGCTGCTGGAAAAAATGGAATAACAGTAGATTTAATCAAAGATGGAGGAGATATCATGCTTGAAAAGCTTGCGGCCCTTTATACGCAATGCCTCACAACTTCATGTGTACCAGAGAGCTGGAAGAACGCCAACATTATACTAATTCATAAGAAGGGAAACGTTAAAGAACTGAAGAATTATAGACCCATTAGCTTGCTTTCAGTATTGTATAAAATATTCACCAAGGTAATTACCAATAGAATGAGGGCAACACTTGACTTCAGCCAACAAAGAGAACAGGCTGGCTTCAGGAAGGAATATTCTACGGTGGATCATATCCATGTCATAAATCAGCTAATCGTGAAATCTGCGGACTACAATCAACCTCTCTACATGGCTTTCATAGATTATGAAACGGCATTTGATTCAGTAGAGATACCAGCAGTCATAGAGGCATTGCGTAATCAAGGAGTACAGGAGGCATACGTGAATATCTTAGCGAACATCTACAAGGATTCCACCGCAATCTTGGTTCTCCACAGGAAAAGTAGAAAGTTACCTATCAAGAAAGGGGCCCGGCAAGGAGACACAATCTCTCCAATGCTATTCACTGCATGCTTAGACGAAGTATTCAAGCTCTTAGACTGGGAAGGCTTAGGAGTGAGGATCAACGGGGAATATCTCAGCAACCTTCGGTTTGCAGATGACATTGTCCTATTCAGCAACAATGGAAACGAATTACAACAAGTGATTGAGGACCTTAATCGAGAAAGTGTAATAATTGGGTTCAAGATGAATATGCAGAAGACAAAGATAATGTTCAATAGCCTGGCAAGGGAACAAGAATTCAGGATCGTCAGTCAGCCTCTAGAGTCTGTAAAGGAGTACGTTTATCTAGGTCAATTACTCACAGGGGACCCTGATCACGAGAAAGAAATTTACAGAGGAATAAAATTGGGTTGGAGTGCATACGGCAGGCATTACCAAATCCTGACTGGGAGCTTACCACTGTCGTTGAAAAGAAAACTGTACAATCATTGCATTCTACCGGTGCTAACATATGGGGCAGAAACTTGCAGGTTAACAAAGATGCTCGAGAACAAGTTAAGGACCGCACAAAGAGCGATGGAACGAAAAATCTTAGGACTAACGTTAAGGGACAGGAAGAGAGCGGTGTGGATCAGCGAACAAACGGGGATAGCCGATATTCTAGTTGACATTAGGCGGACGAAATGGAGCTGGGCAGGCCATGTAATGCATGGGATGGATAACCGGTGGACCATTAGGGTTACAGAATGGATACCAAGAGAAGGGAAGCGCAGTCGAGGTCGGCAGAAAACCAGATGGGATGATGAAGTTAGGAAATTTGCAGGCGCATTTGGAATACGCTAGCGCAAGACAGGGGTAATTGGAGATCGCAGGGAGAGGCCTTTGTCCTGCAGTGGACATAAAATATAGGCTGATGATGATAATGATGATGATGATGATGATGTGTGCGCAAACAAGCAAGGACGAAGAAAAGGAGCAACACAAGGACGAGCGCAAATGCGAGCGCTAAGACATGCGCTCGCCCTTGTGTTGCTCATTTTCTTCATCCTTGTTTGTTTGAGCGCAAAACGTTCTTAAAAACGAATCTCTTCCAACTAGGCCGAATCGCAGAGACAGCAATTTTTTGGGGTTACGGACGAAATAAGGCGGCTAGTTCGCGGTCGGTATAGGTTGCACTAAATAGGCGCTTACTAAAATATTGGAGCAGAACTAATTTCTTGATGATTGTCATTGGTAATGCGAATAGCGATCGAGCATTGTTTGCTAAAGAGCGTATTCCTGAAGTCACGTTCATTTACCACGTGTCCTTGTGGCTCCGGCAGTTTTGTTGCTTAGGCTTTACGTAACATACCCCGATGTCGTCTCACTCTGTAATGGCGCTCACGTGCCATGATTGCTCCCGAGTACAGAGACCTGACGACGACTGTATGACACCGACGCAGTCACGATAGGATGAAGAAACCTCAATGATATCGATCAAACGACAAAGGCGTATACCAAGGACGGGTGGAGGAACACGATATCAATTCTTACATAATGATCATACACCGACCACTAAGTGGCGACGATGACATTAGGTCATCAGATGATGTCGAATGTCGATGACGATGGCGGGATAACGACGTGATGAAGACAACTGGCTGAAGAAGTGGGAATGACGACGATGGCATGACCAAGATAACATCATAACGACAGTGTTACAGCGGACGCATGATAGCCTCTGCTTGACGACGAAGCCAAAACGACGATGGCATGGCAGCGGAGGTACAATCACGAATAAATGGCGACAGGATTGATTACGATAGAATTATATACAAGGAATGACATTGATGGGCAAACTAAAGCGGTATGACGACTTCAGGGGCGCTTTAGCGTAAAGCTATTCCAAATTGTTTTTATTCTAATTTACTGATGTTAAACTTACGTAACCACCAACGCTAGCATCGCGCGGTGACCCGCAGCGTTGTCTGAACAACCCAATAAAACAGTCTCCTCGTTTACCGGAGGTCACCTTTGTTCGTTCCCAAAAGCAATAATATTGCCTACACTCAGCGGTTTTTCTTATCTAACTGGCTGACAAGAGGCGAGGAGTAGGCTCTAGTGGAGAGGGTTTCGATGGGACCGGGCCAGCACAGTGAAAATAGATAACCGCATGAAGAGTGTGGAGCCGGCTTCTCAAATTGGTCCGCTTCGCCTTACTTAGCTTGCGGTGGCTGGTCGAAAATCGCGGCGGCGTGCAACGGAAGGCTAAGAATGCCGCTAAAATGGATCCTCAGCTAGGAAAAGTTGGCAGAGCGATGTCGTATAAGTGCCGATAGAGCTCGATAACGTTTTACTGCCACGCAAAAAGGTTTATCATGCTCATATAAACACATGCGCACCGGCAGGTGCGAGTAGCGAGGGCCTAAGCGATCGGCGGGTAGCCATCTTCTATTCCGTTCGGAACGGGGCAGTCTCTGGCTATTCAGAAAATTTTTCAGTTTTGTTCAGCATATTAATGCATTTTTTCGCGTACACGTCACTTTGACGCGGTGAGTTTTCGCGCTTTTGTGAGGTCGCGTGACAGACAGGCAAAGTGGGCGTAGCCCGAAAACGTTGGACCAATAGCAGAGGGCTAATGGTAAAAAGGTCTCCAATCAGGAATATTTATTTTTATTTGTGCTGTTTAATCATGCATAGTCAGTGTGTACACATTATATCAGATGGGCGGCTATCGCAGTTTTCATGACGTCGCGTGACCGATGGGTGGAGTTGGGAGTGGCCATAAATATTTTAAACAATCTTGTTGGGCTGATTGCAGAATTGGAATAGAAAAGTTTTGAATAGCTTTACGTTATAGCGCTCCAGCATTACAACAATGGGATGACCATGCTGCAGTGATGACGATGGTGGAACAAGAGTGTAACGATGATGGTTTAATGACAACGGTAGGACAAAGAAGGCATGACGAGGGTCGGACGAAGAAGTTACAGTGATGACGCTGAACGACCGCGGCGGATTCCGATGATAGTATAACAATAAATAAATTATAACGACTGTATGACGGCGATGCGGTGACAATGATGGCATGACACTGGCATTGGGGCAAATGAACGACGATTAGTGTATGTCATTGGCGTGACGTTGATTTCATCACAAAACCTGTATGATGACATGAATAGAATAGGGCTGCAAAGCTGAAGTGACGATGGTGGCACGACTACGACATCATTACGAGGACGATCTGACAGTGGATGCCTGACAGCGACCGTCTGATGATGAGGGCATGATAAGAGCGGTGTAATAACGATAGAATGATGTGAGTGTGATGGTAATTCACTAGTATAGAAAAGTTGATGTCGATAGAACGAAGAAGGCGGCACGGTGATGACGGCATGACGACTATTCAACAACGATGGCGTGAGGACGATGGCATGACAAGAGCCTGATGGCAAATTGAAGGACGACGATTCAGCGACCTCAATGGCATCACTACCCCGAACACGTATGCAGTGGCCAAAGCTATTAGACAACATAAAGCACTGGGTCGGTGTAGAAGGAGTGACGGTAATAGATTGCCGAGTCAGATGACGAAGGTTGAACGATCACGACGGAATTACAATGGCGCAGTGACAAGTACATGACGACTATGGCGGGACGACGACGGCACGAAGAGTGTCGGCAGACAAAGTTGGAATGATGGCGATGCAATTATCACGAGGCCATCACGAGCCCACACTTAGTGGCCAAAAGGGTTACACATTTTGGGCAACTGGGTGACGAAAATTTGAAGATGAGGGTAACATATCTCGAATCTGGAATTGCAACAATAGAACGACCCCAACTCATCACGACCAGGTCCACCTGCCTAGTGGTCCAAGCATTTAGACAACTTGGGGCACTGGGTAGGCGTAAGAGTCTAGACAAATAGATAGATAGATAGATAGATAGATATATAGATAGATTTTTCTTTTTATGGACGCAGTTTTTGTTGCCTTATTTCGTTTTCTATGTATGCTGCAAATACCTTAGCTGTTACTTTGAGTGTAAACATCCACCATGATATCAACTGATTTCTTTCATAACCTTAAAAATGAATCGAGTTTATATATGCAGACGCAATTTTACTGTCCTAATATTGTATACAATGAATGATGCTGTGTCTTGTGAGTGAGACAACTTTAATAAATATCCGGCAAATTGATGGCCTGGGTCTAGGCCGCACCAGAGGCAGCAGAGAGACCCTGTCTCTCGGTAGCTTACCGGGCTTGCTGGATGGCCCAAAGTTGGTCCTGAAGATCAGAGCTAGTCAGTGCGGTTCTCCACCGCGCCCTTAGTTCATCCGGGGGGACTGCAATTTTCCTCTGAGCTATTTCACAATACCAGAGTATGCGCACTAGGGTGGCTACTCTATCATTGCATAACTTACATTTGACCTCAGGGTATAAATCCGGAAACATGCGGTTAAGATGTACCGGGTACGTGTAAGTTCTGGTTTGAAGTCGCCTCCAGTCAACCGCCTGAGACCTGTTTAATTTGTGTCTTGTGTAAAAAAGTAATGATACTCTACCAACAAGCGGGCGCAGGACCTTTGTAAGGATGCCTGCAACCACCTTCTGTCATACCCGCGGGCGGTCCAACAGATTGAATATATAAAACATTTAAAAATCGTGTTAATATTGCGTTTCCATGATGTGATTGGCCGAGGCCGTTTTGAAGCAGCTTCTTGGAGCAGCCAAAAGTTTAGCATCTAAATGCATATTTCCAAGTTGAAAAATTGCCTTTGGAAGAAGCAAGAGAGCTTACAGGAGGAGGAAGCAAGCATGTAAAGCAAGCACATTTTTACCAAGAATCATTTAGCTCGACATAAAGTTGTGGTGTTAAAACATGCGAATCCCATGCATGATGACGAAGTAATGACGCCGACGGTGTGACGACGATGGCATTAATTATGACAATGGGATGACACTTGTATGAAAACAATGGCATGATGAAAATTAAATTACGAAGCTGGGATGACGATAGTACGACCACTACAGCGTCACGACGATAGTATGACCACAAACCTCTCTAATCTCCACTTTAGCTTTCCAGTTTGCAGGATGCTGGACGCTAAAATGGCGGAAACACTGAGATGGAAATTCGGGGAACTGGACTATAGAACAGCATTAGGAGTGTGCAATGCTCGATCGCGAAGCTACACCAGCCGAAAACAGCAAAATGCCTGCAGTGCAACAAAGAGAAACAAGCTCAGTAGCATGTGCAACGAGTTACCCCCATTTAACAAAGTTTTCGGCCATCATGTATGCCCACTTGACCAAACCACAAGAAAGTAATTATATCGAGAAAAGGCTTTGCTGTACCAGCAGAACGCTTTTCCATAAAGAGTTATTTTATTACTAAGAAAGCTGTGTGCTCTCACCTCTTAGTTTTGAAAGTGCCTTTCAGCAATGGCTCGAGCCACCACGTTTCAAGCGCGTAGTAGCCCCAGTCTCGTGCCGACATTTTACTTCTTCCGTGCGCACACACGACGAGTGCGTATGATGAATGTCACTTGTTAGATTAGTTATGATTAGTTATTAGGTAGCTATGTGCTCCAAAGTGGCTTCTTTTGGAGCAGACTTGGAGCACATTATCATAAATGTAGCAGGATGTAGTAGGATTGGCCTTTTGGAGCAGTTTGGAGCAATTAGAGCAGCAATCGCATCACTGCGTTTCTCAACTTTCACATAATTCACTCCAATTGCCGCAATGGGCTGAATATATGCGCAGCATGTCTTAGCAGTGAGAAATCTAGTTTATAAATAAAAAATAGGAAGCCGTCTATGCGGAAGATATCCGCAATTTATTGTTTAGCATCAATCTTTCGAAGCAAACATAACTTTCAATATTTGTAAAATAATAATTTTTACGTTATGTTTATGGCTGATATGTCAACGTACGAATCATGTACGAAAACATTGGTTGAAATAGATTATGGTCTGCTACCTTATGTGGCTGATTTTTGGTGTTTAAAAGAAAGCCCGCAATATATGAGAAGTCCAACTCGGTTCCCACTGGCGCATCGCAGATGCGCTGCTCCCAAATAACCGGCTAATAAAATTATTTCAGCCTTGCATAGGACAGATACGTCATGTAGCCTTGCTCAGAAGCCGCTACTTTCAATCCAATGTTTGGGCAGACCTGATTCTGGAAATTGATACATTGTGTTCCAATCTTTCATAAATTTGGCATGGCAATGGCTTCAATGCTGTCCTCAGAAAATAGGCTTGTGAGAAGTCACAGGACACGGTTTGGGCTATGAGGAAGATAACGTCCACAATAAAATAAAATACATGTTAAATTGATGCATCCGGCGGGTTAGGCATTGAGCGCGTTTACTCCTTCCGCAGCGTACTGTAGAGCACCATTGCTACAGCGCGTAATCTTGAAGCCGGGTATGTATTAACGCAAGTATGTGTCCGAATATCCCGCCCATTTTTCAGGTGCTGGTGGCTGGCTGTTGCCTGCTGGCTTCTGTCTTTTCCATTTTGCCGTTACCTGCCATAGCTTTAAGTTCAAGCAAGCACTGCAGTAAGTGCAGAGCAATGTAACCAGCGCCGGTAGGGTTTCCACGTAGGCGATGCCATGAGCTTCAGCACGAAAACACTGTAATCGTCAGTTCAACATAATCTTTTCATCGCATTCATTTGGATGTGTTTGTTCCTTCTTTGTAATGGTGTCGCCATTGTTCCCCCGTCTTCCCTCTGCCATCATCTCGCCGCCGTCGTCCCTCAGTCGCCTTCATTCCGTCATCATCACTACGCCGCCGTCATTTCATTATCGCCATGTCATGACCGTCATTTAGTTGGTGTCGAAATTCTATACTCCATCATTCCATCGTTCTAAATTGTTGTATTTGCATGTTCGTGCACCACAAGTGTATGTTGAGCGAGGCGTTCGCCGGCGAAAATGAGTCCTACCGCCACCCGGAAGCTTTGCTGTATATGTCGACTGCCATGACCAGCTCGCTCAGGTAAGTGAGCGCAACGGGCGAATACGGCTGGTGAAATCTAGGACTGAAGTCTCTACCCTCGACCGAGGCCTACCGGCGGGCAACGCCTTGGTGCAATTATGTACACCATTAAAATTTTGCTCGCTCTCTATCTCATCGCGTGCTCTGAAATTGGAAATGGTAGTGACACAAGAACAGCGTACTTTGTAAACGACAAAAAAATCTTCCTAATGTGGCGGGCAGACAAGTGCTGATCATCGTGGGCGACGTTAATGCACCACACGCTGCCTGGGGTTATACCATCGAGAAAGTTAAAGGCCGTAACTTGCGGTACGATGTGCAGCACAAGGGGCTCATGCTAATAACTAACCCACAAGACCCTACCAGAATGGGCAATAGCGTCAACAGAGATACTACGCCGGACCTGACATTCATAAAGAACATAGCCATCACGAAATGGGCTAACACGAACGTAAATCTTGGCAGCGATCACTACATTCTGAACACAATGCTACAAGCAGGCCCGTGTAAAAAGAAAGGCCGGAAATAACGCTAACGGAGCGGGACACCTTTCGTAAGCTACGCGAGGACGATGCGACCGACACCATCGAAGACATACAGAAGTGGACCGAGACACTCCAGCGTAGCGTGCTGAAAGCCACCAAAACGTTCCTCAAGAGGTAGGCATGGAGGAAATGGACAGCAAACTCCTACACATGTGGGAGGCAAAACAAAGCTTACAAAGGCTCTGGAAAGGTCACAAGCACTACCGGCACCTAAGAAAGAGAATCGCGACACTTCACAGGGAAATAGAAGACCGCGCGAATCGGCTATCTCGGCAGCAGTTGGAAGCCACGTGCACTCTAATGGTCAGACAGTTCGGAATGTCCAAAACTTAGAACATACTCCGAGGCCTCCTCGACCCAGAAGGCACAAAAACAACTCAAATACAAAACCTGCAACGGATACTACAAAACCATGCAGGTACAGAGGCAGAACTCCTACGAGAGCTACGCAAGATATACATAGGACATGCAACAAAGATACTACTACCACTACCAAGGGAGGATAACGTCGACCTCGACGCCCCCATAACGGAGGCAGATATTCCATACGAACTCGGACGACTCAATCCGAAGTCCTCCCCAGATCCCGATGGTGTAACAAATAAAGTACTGCGAAACTTAGACGACGAATCCATCAACGCTCTCACAAAGTACATAAACAAATGTTGGGAGAAGGGGACCATACCCCAGCAATAGAAAACCGCCCAGATAAAATTAATACCCAAACCTGGCAAAAAGCCACACAAAAAATTTGAGGCCAATCTCATTGACGTCCTGCATCTGAAAGCTAATGGAAAAAGTGGTTCTAACGCGTCTCGGCAAATACATGGACGATAACGGGCTATACCCACACTCCATGATCGGCGTTAGACCAAAAATCTCGACGCAAGACGTCATGCTGCAATTAAAGAACCAAATCCCAGACGCTGAAACACAAACCCTGGATACAAAAGCCATCCTGGGTCTCGACTTACAGAAAGCGTTCGATAGCGTCACCCACGAGGCCATATTGCGCAACTTGCAAAACCTCCACATAGGCCAAAGAGCATACGACTACGTGAAATATTTCCTTGCTAACCGTAAAGCCATAATCACAGTCGGGGACGCGAAATCCGAAGAAATAGAATTAGGCAATAAGGGAACACCACAAGGCTCGGTGCTTTCCGCGTTCCTATTTAACATGGCGATGCTCGGCCTGTCCACAGAACTGGAACGCATCGAAGGACTTCAGTACAGTCTGTATGAGGACGACATCACCCTATGGGTGACTGGTGGAAGCGATGGCCACATAGAAGAGATTTTACAGCAAGCAGTAACTGCGGTAGAGTGATACGTGGAGAAAAAGGGCCTAAAAGCTATCTGTAATTTTCTTAACATCGTTTATACTACATTATATCATTGTGTTGCAATTGTGTCTTATGTTGTTGCATTTCTTTTCCTGGATCTTGACTTATGATTTATTTGTGAATGGATTAATGATTACTTTTGGAATTACGTTGGATGTTTCCAACGGACCTTTACTTCTATATTGTATGCCCACCCTGCTAAGGTCTTGTATAAGATCGCAGTATCAATAAATAAAACAATAAATAAATAAAAATAAAATGTTCTCCCCAAAAATCCGAGCTACTACTCTACAGACCTACAAGCAGAGGACTTAAGCGCAATCACAATCTCGGTGGGGTTTCACCCAATTCCCCAGGTACAACACCTTATAATACTAAGACTCCAAATGTCTGAAAACAGTCATAACGGAGGAGCAATCAGAATACTGGATAACAGCACCCAGCAAACCATCAGGTTGATTCGAAGAATCGCCAACAAGAACTACGGTATGAAGGAACACAACCTAGTGCGGCTCATCCAAGCCTTTGTCGTCAGCCGCATGGTGTATGTGACCCCATACCTGAAGTTACACGGGACGGAAAATCAAAAGATGGACTGCACCATCAAAAAGGCATATAAACAAGCCCTCGGCCTACCGATCAACACATCTAACGAGAAGTTCGAAGCGTTAGGAATGCACAATACGCTAGACGAGCTCATTGAGGCTTATAAAATCGCACAATACGAAAGACTGGCGCAAAGCAACACGGGAAGACACATCCTGCACAAGCTCGGTATCACGTACGCTGGACAAAGCGGGGATAAATACGACATCCCGAGAGAAATCAGTGAGTGCATCATCATGCCCCCATTACCCAGAAACATGCACCCGAACATCACCGAGAGCGGAGGAAGGCAAGAGCGAAAGCACTGCATAAGAAGTTTTAAAACGATGCGAACGTGGTCTATGTAGACGCGGCGGAATATGCAGAAGGCCGACACATGGCAGTGGTGGCCTCAAATAAAGCGGGCCACTCGCTTGCCAGCGGCACCATTAAAATAGGATACTCGGAAATCGCGGAAGAAGCGGCCATAGCGCTGACGCTCGCCTCCACAATGGCCAGCGTCATAATCACTGATTAGAAAAGTGCGCTTCACAACTGCGCTAAGAGAAGGGTCTCGAAAGAGGCGCCAAGGATCATGAGTAACTTTCGCGGGGAGCGTGACGTTCATTTCATATGGACGCCCGCCCACTCCTCCCTCCCGGGCAACGGAACCGTACACATCCTAGCTGGAGAGTTGCGAGCCAAGCAGGAGCAGAAACAACGCGGCGCCCGAGTGTGGAGAGAGACCGCATGGTCACTTACAATGAAATCACCAAACACTACTGATTAGGGAGGCAGCATTACCCGACACCACAGTCCTCATTTAATAAACAGCAGGCGACAGCATGGCGAATACTACAAACAAACACCTTCCCAAACCCGGTCGCTTTTAATCATTGCTATCCAGAGCTCTACTCATATAAATGCAAAGACTGCAATCAGCGGGCGGACCTCAGACACATAATCTGGGCTTGCCCCAACATAGTGGAGGGGCCAAACAACACATATACAAACGCAGAGCAGTGGGAGACCGCGCTACTCAGCTCAGACAGCGAGAACCAACTGAAAGTCATCAGGCAAGCCAAAGATGCCGCTAGGACCCAAGGGCTCCTGGCCGCCATCTAAGGGAGAGGAGATAAAATTCTTTTACAGTTGCCGTTTGCAATATAAGTTGTTTCTCTCTCTCTCCTAATTCTGATGAAGAAGACGTGCCTTCTTTCAGCAGCATCACCAACGCTCGGCTCACTCTGCCATCCCAGGTGTCTTTCGAGACGGTGCCCCAAGCTGCATCACCGTTCCTTGAACTCGTAGCGTCCTTGATGGACACCGCCAATAAAACTTCTTATCACAAGAACTAAGTGTCACTGCGCGTGGTATCCGTGCGTACATGTTTTGTTTATGCGATCGCGGCAATTTCTTAAACATGTAAAAAAAGAGCGCCGGGCAAACAACGAAAAATAATGGTTCAAGATGAAATCTCTAACCCGATACTTAAGTAACTGCCGTAAACACTTGCAACTAAATTTTACAAAATATAATTCTGTGAAATAATCGGCTTGGATAGCTTAGGTTTCTTAATACTTCGCGAATCATAACTTGGACACGCATTATATTCTTCCTCTTTGGGGGGTTTTACGTGCTAAAACCACTTCTGATTATGAGGCACACCGTAGTGGAGGGCTCCAGAATAATTTTGACCACCTGGGGTTCTTTAACATGCAATACAACGCAATCACACGGACGTTTTTGCATTTCGCCTCTATCGAAATGTGGCCGCCGCGGCCGGGATTCGATCCCACGATCTCGTGCTCAGCAGCGCAACGCCTTATCTGACTGAGCCACCGCGGCGGGTCACGCATTATATATCATCATCAGCCTATATTAATGTCCAGTGCAGGACGAAGGCCTCTGCCTGCAATCTCCAATTACCCCTGTCTTGCACTAGCTGATTCCAACTTGCGCCTGCAAATTTTTTAACTTCATCACCCAACCTAGTTTTCTGCTGTCCTCGACTGTGCTTCCCGTCTCTTGGTATTCATTCTGTAACTGTAATGGTCATCAGGTTATCCATCCTACGCATTACATCGCCTGCCCAGCTCCATTTTTCCCTCTTAATGTCAACTAGAATATCGGCTATCCTTGTTTGCTCTTTGATGCACACCACTCTCTTCCTGTCTCTTAACGTTAGGCGTAACGTTTTTCGTTCCATCGGTCTTTGTGCGGTCCTTAACTTTTTCTCGAGCTTCTTTGTTGTCCTCCAAGTTTCTGCCTCATATGTTAGCACCACTAGAATGCAATGATTGTAGACTTTTCTTTTCAACGACAGTGCTAAGCTCTCAGTCAGGATTTCGTAATGCCTGCCGTATGCACTCCAACCCAATTTTATTCTTTTTTAAATTTCCTTCTAATGAAGGAAATTTCAAATTCTCCTTCAAATATCCGTCCCCTGTGAGTAACTGACCTAGATATACGTACTTCTTTAAAGACGCTAGAGGCTGACTGGCAATCCTGAATTCTTGTTCTTTTGCCAGGCTATCGAACATAACTTTGTCTACTGCATAATAATCTTTAACCCCAGTCTTACACTTTCTCGGTTAAGGTCATCAACCATTTGATGTAATTTGTCCCCATTGTTGCTGAATATGAAAACGTCATCTGCAAACCAGACCTACTGAGATATTCGCCGTTGATCCTCACTCCTAAGCCTTCCCAGTCTAAGAGCTTGAATACTTCCTCTAAGCATGCAGTGAATAGCATTGGAGATATTCTGTCTCCTTGCCTGACCCTTTTCTTGATAGGTATCTTTCTACTTTTCGTGTGGAGAACATGGTTGCTGTAGAATCTTTGTAGGTATTTGCCAAGATATGCACGTATGCCTCCTGTACTCCTTGATTACGCAATGCCTCAATGACTGCTGGCATTTCTACTAAATCGAATGCCTTTTCAAAATCTATGAAAGCCATATAGAGAGGTTGATTGTACTCACCACATCTCTCGATTACCTGATTGACGACATGGAGAGATCCATCGTAGAGTAATCCCTTCCGAAGCCAGCCTGTTCCCATGGTTGGCTGGAAGTGTTGCCCTGATTCCATGGGCAATTACACACAGTCCAGTCACATTAATGTGACCGCCTGTCGAAAGCCAGAATAACCACCTTTCGCAGCGCGGACTGCTGCGAGACGTGCAGGAACAGAATCAATTAGGTTCCTGAAGGTGTTCACTGGGATGTTGAGCCATGTCGACTCCAGTTTCGTGGCCAGCTGCGCTAGATTACGCGGTTGAGGATCCATGGCGCGAACAACCCGATGGAAGGGTCCAACCTGGACCATTCCGGCCATGGTTGCAGGCTGTTTGCTTTCAGAGGTTTCCTGCCGTATGTGCCTACGTCCATCTGTCCGATGGAGCATAAAACGTGATACACCAGAAAACGCCACCTGTCGCCACTCCGTGGACGTCCAGTTGCGGTACTGGCGTGCAAATTCCAGCCTTCGTCGCCGATGAACAGCAGTCAGCATATTTGGAAGAACCAGGCGTCTGCTGCGGAAGAGCAGACGCAGCAACTTTCGCTGAACGCGCGAGAGCCAACGCACTTGGCGACAGAGGTGTAAAGGCCCGGTCAGAAACAGCGCACTTTGATGCAGTCGTATGTCTTGTGAAAGCCCAAGTGGCCAGCCGTCGTGTCGTCGAGAAATGCTTCTAATACTAGGAATCGAAGTGAGCGAAGTATGGCTGAGACCCATCGATTACCGGAAGAATGGTAGATTATACGAAATAACGCTCCACCTTGAAGCTTAAAACGTGAAAGTTCTTGTCTTAAGCGACTGTCGGGGAGCCGTGCTAAGCGCGTGAGTTGGTCGATCAGGGTACGGCTGTATGGAAGAGTATTTTGGAGCGAGACGAGGCCACTAGACGGAAGAACGTCAACTAAGGCAACAAACTGTACAGGGCTACTGGGCGTGTGCTTATACGCTTGGCTAGATGGTGACGTGCAGACCGAACGTGAAGCATGGGCGTTTGGCGACGGCGGCCAGCGCGACAAAGCATCGGCATCTTGATGATGTTAGGCGGACCTATACGTGCCGATGAAGTCATATTCCTGCAAGCGCAGCACCCAACCGCCGTGGCGCCCAGTCAAGTTTTTCTGAGACGACAACCAACAGAAATCATGGCGGCCGTAGAGATAGGGTCAAAATTTTTGTATTGACAACACGATGGTGAGGCATTCCTGTTCTGTGATGGTATAGTTGCGCTCAGCATTCTTTCTGGAAGGCGGCTTCACAGTCGCTCGACTACACAAAAGACGCGCTCGAAGTCAGAAGTTTGTGTTGAGGAGAGGCGATGGTGGTGAAGTCACGGACAAAGCGGCATAAGTAGTACACTAGTCCTAGGAAACTGCGGACGTCCTTATGTGGTTAGTGGCGGAAATTGCAGCACTGCAGTGATTTTATCGGGATCAGGCTAGAAGCCATGCTTACTGACGACGTGGCCCAATACTTTAATGCTTCGGCTTGCAAAGCGACAGTTGTTTAGTATTCACTTGGAGACCAGCCTTTGCTAGACACGTGCCAACTTGGTCTAGACGCTGTAGGTGCTGCGAGAAACTCGACGAAAATATGACAATGTCATCCAAGTAACAATTCCAGGTCTTCAGTTTTGAGCTCCGGAGTACTGTATCTATCATACGTTCAAAAGTACCTGGTGCATTGCACAGTCCAAAAGGCATCATGTTAAACTAGAAAATGCCATCAAGTGTAAAAAACACAGTCTTTTCTTTATCGGGCTCATGCATCGGAATCTGACAATTTCCGGAGCGCAAGTCGAGGCTCGAAAAATACTCGGCACCTTGTAAGGTATCCAAAGCGTCGTCCATACGAGGCATTGGACAACTGTACGGGTAATCTTGTTCAGCGCCCTATAATCGATGCAAATGCGCACAGAACCATCCTTTTTTTTAACAAGCACAACAGGAGCATGCCAAGGACTTGCTGAAGGCCTCATAATGTTGCGTGTCAGCATGTCGTTCACTTGTTATTCTATAACTTTTCGCTCCGAAGGCGACACAAGGTATGGGCGACGGCGAATGATGCGGCAGCCGTCTGATTCAATTCGATGAGTAGTTACAGTGGTCTGAAGTTACGTTCAATCAGTAGTTCGATGAGTAGTTACAATGGCCTCACGAAAAAACGTAAAAACAAGCTTCATGGTTCATTAAAATGGTGAGGAGTGCATTTGCCTGGGCCGGATTGAGATCTGCACTCAACGTGATCATAACAGCACCAGAGTGGCCTCCTGCGGGCGTGCAATGCGCGAAAGACGTGGCAAGCGAAACACTGACGACCATACCGGCGCGACGTCGGCGAGTTTGTCGACAGTAGTAGTGGCTCAGGAGTCGTGTTAAAGGCTGCGAGGCTTGCACAGCCGCTCGGGAACCGGACCAAGCACGAGGCGATGGCGAGTCCTCGGGAAATGTGGCCCTGAGAACTGTGGCGTACAAACTACTTCTTAGTGGGGGGGGGGGGGGGGCTACCCGCAAACGTTTTGACTCTCTCTCTCTCTCTCTCTCTCTATATATATATATATATATATATATATTGTGACAGAGCAATGAAGCAGACGTTTTGAGATGACTTGAAGAAGACGAAGCTCTGCATTTCGCGAGCTAGCTATGGTCTTGCCAGCCGCTGCCAGTCTTGTGACTAAAGTGTACATACATTTCTGACTTCTTTTCCCCGTAACACTTTTGGTGGAGCTTGCGGGCTCAAGCACAGGACGGATTTACGCAGCGGGCGCTCCTTGGCTGCATCTACCATGGCAGCTCACGGCGAGGATGTTTGGGGCTCGTAGGCCCGCACGCCAACCGTCATTCTCGCACAACCGCACGACCCCGGCACCTTTTGCGGCACTGACAACATGGATGTCGAAGATTGGCTTCAACTTTATGAGCGGGTGAGCACGAGCAACCACTGGAACCAGACCGCCATGCTAGCTAATTTGATATTCTATCTCGCGGGAACGGCACGCGTCTGGTTTCAGACCCTCGAGGAGGAACCTACCATCTTGGACATTTGTAAACAGAAGCTCACGGATTTGTTTGGCAAGCCTGTTGAACGTCAGCGCGCCGCTCAAAAAGACCTCGCTTCGCGTGTCCAGACGTGCACTGAGTCCTCCCTCAAATACATCGAGGACGTGCTCGCTCTGTGCCGCAAAGTGGATCCGAGAATGTCCGAAGCTGATAAGGTCGCATATGTCATTAAGGGCATAGCAGATGCTGCCTTTCACCTCCTTGTGTTTAAGAAGTCTACTACTGTACAAGCGATCATTACCGAATGCCGGCGGTTTGAGGAAGCCAAGGAGGAAGCCCCGTAACAATATATATACATATGAACGAGAAGAAAGGGAACCAAGGGGCCTGATCTTTAATAATTTTTCTTCATCAAACCATAAGAAGCCAACAAACAGCGACACCAAGGACAACATAGGGGAAATTACTTGTACTTACTAATTGAACGAAAGAAATGATAAATGAATGAAAATGAAAATGGATGAAAAAAATGTCACAGTTTCGCCCTGAGGGCGAAGCAATGAATGCGATAGCAACACAGCAATGTCATACGAAGTAATGTGAGCGCTTTGGTAGCAATATGAATTGTAGTAAACATGAGCTGATTAAGTAAGCAGGTGTGCTGCGGCGTAAGTAGACCCACATGAAGAGAGACTCGATGACCACGAGAAGGCGCGTGTGAAATGGTGGTGTTGATGAGAAGCGCTTCCCGTGGGCAGCGCGTGCGAAGGGACATACCTGTAGCGCTGCACTGCCGATCTGGGCAGCATCGCATGTGTAGCGTGCGTTGGAAAATGTGTTCCGACTACTACTAACTGAATGAACAAGCGTGGTGTGAGCGCGCACAAACAAACATGAATAGATCACACTGAATGACTGCAGACAACAACTGTCAAAACGCTGGCAGCAAGCGCATAGGCCGCAGCGGGCGAGGTACGTGCGGTCTATCGCTTCAACGGAAACTGCGCGGCGAATGCACAGCGCATACCGTGTGGAGATAAGAGACGGTGCGGGCGAGCGACGAGTGCGGTTGTTGGCAGAGTAGAAGTGCCCCCCCCCCCCTCCCCCCGCTCTTTCCGGCGCTGGCTTTCCGCTTCCTTGCTTGCCCGTGGGAGATTGAGTGCGTTCGCTCTCCGTGATAGCGCGCGTCCCCGCACGCTTCCGCTCGGGCATACGGCGCCCGGCGAATATTTTACTATACGGAACCTCACGGCGACGGCGACGCCGACGGCAGAAATCCGGTTGAAGTGTACATGTAATTGCTATCGCAATAAAACAACT
Organism: Dermacentor silvarum; assembly: GCF_013339745.2. Classification (NCBI taxonomy): domain Eukaryota; kingdom Metazoa; phylum Arthropoda; class Arachnida; order Ixodida; family Ixodidae; genus Dermacentor; species Dermacentor silvarum. The sequence continues at coordinate 102,164,103 of NC_051162.1, read as the reverse complement.
GGCCGCAGGTGGGGAACAGATTCACGTCATCGCATTACGCGGGTGATGTTCCCACCATTGAGCTACCTCGGCGCCATTTTCCCATCCACTGTCTGAGGTATTTATGTCTTACAACAAGAATTAACTGTTAGCCAGTGCCACCACTCGCAAACCTATTATATATATACATATATATACATATAATTACATTCACAATAAATGGAAAAGCCGGGAAATGCGTCTGTCAGTAATGTTTATATTGAAAAGGCATAAACCTATTTATCAATTACAAATGATGTACCATGGGGGCCGACACATTCTTTAAATTTGCATGTATTTCTTGACACTATATAAAATCTACATGTTTATTTATTTAAGTACCCTAAAGGCCCGTTAGCGCATTACATAGGGGGGGGGGTGGAAAAGGTCAATTGGACGTGCACTGTGTGGAATTAAATAATATGGCAAGCTATGAGGTACAGTAAAATTACCAAAACGTGGAACAGATACAAAGAAACGAAAACAACAACGAAAACGATGTTTATACAATATCTGGTAGCGTAAAAAACGCAACAGAACTGAAAACGCGAAGAGGACTACAGATACAGATAAGATGTTTCGCAAGTACATATCAGATGAAACGGAAAAATTATACACAATTTATGAAGTATCATTAAACCAGACCAAATAAGATAAGGCGCAAGTTGGAATACGCTAGCGCAATACAGGGGTAATTGGAGATCGCAGGGAGAGGCCTTCGTCCTGCAGTGGACATAAATATAGGCTGATGATCATGATGATGATGATGATGATGATGATGATGATGATGATGAAATAAGATAAACAGCTAATGCTGCACACTGTTAAACCTTGTTAAATAAGATAACTGTCTGCACTCATTACAATCTCAGTGAGTCATATGCATTGTCACCTGGCCATTTGTGACTGTGACTTCAAACAAGCCTGCAGCTGTAGTGTATACCCATGGGGTATACACTACAGCTGAAGGCTGTCTCTCTGCAAAAGTGGCTGCATTATATCAAAGTAAATAGTCTGCCATCATGCTTCCTGAGCAAAGTGCATTGCTTTATCACTGCACCTTAGCTGTGTGGGACACTGTGTGGCACTGTGTGGGAGCATTTTGCCCTAAGAACTAAATACAGTTGAACCCACTCACATCAAATTGTATGCACCTTTGTAGTGAAAAATGCAATTAAAGCATAACACAATTGTGGCATTATGCTGAACACCATTAGTCAGCACATTTCATGTATGCCTGCTCTTGTTTATTGGGCCTGTGTGCATATTGTGATTCATTTGGGTGCAACTTTATGCATGAACAAACTTTTCGACGTCCCAGCACGCTCAAAGTCATATACAGAACTCTGCTATGGTGCGGCTGCTTTGATGCAAGCATTAAAATCGTACACAACAGAATAAATTTGGTGTTACCAAGCTTAGTCGACAATGTTGCCATAGATTGCACAAGGCACCGAGATGATGAAAGCAGCTGTTACACAACAAACAATATGTGTCTTGCATATCATTACTACCATTTTTAAGCACCTCCTGCCTTTTATGTGTGTGCCTAAGCCCAGGGGTTCTCTGGCATACTGGTCCCAGGGAACCCTGCTAAGCTTCATCAAGTGCCGAGGAACCCCCCCCCCCCTACCTTCCAGTGAAGATGCTAGGCGTAGCGTGCAACATGTTTGGGGCCGACGGTGAAGGTGTACAGGCTATTTTGATGGCGACGTGATGCAACCCACGTGGTGCAAACTTGGTGCTATCGTCAAGACCCCAGACAAGACAGCATCGCAACCAAGGCACACCACAAAAACAAACTTATATAGTTAGTTACATCTGAAAACTCGGGTAATTCGGCCAGTTTTTTTTTTTTTGGTCCCGTGAAATCCGAATTAATGAGGTTTTACAGTATGCAAAGTAGATCCGGCACTAATTATAAGATCTCTTGTGATGAAAAGTTATGCCTCCCTGTGCGATATGCACTGAAAACTAATTCTGTTTTATAAATAATGAGTTTTCAGAGCATATCGCCCAGGGGGACTTATAATCAGTTATAATTTGAATTAGAATTTGTGCCAGCTCTACTTTGCGTACTGTAAAACCTTGTTATTCGTATTTCATGGGACCGAAAAGAAAATGGCCAAATTACCCGAATGTCGACTTAATGCGTGTATTAAGAAAATAACAAATGCCTACTACGTCAACCCGCTTCTATTTACAGAATGAATCGGCGAATCTTCTTTCTATTTTGCCCAAAAGCAGTGCGGAAACCACAATTCTCATCATCTCATATCTGATTAGCGCTCGCAGCGGCGAAGGCCTTGGGACTTTCTTTGCAGCGGGGCCGCTACACGCGTCTTGACCTGAGGCACGCTTTTTACTACCGCGAGCACATTAGTTTTAAATGCATAAGCATTTCTATGCTTACCCAACGAGAAAGCTGTTTTTGCGTCAGCCCGTCCATCCGTCTCTCGTTTTAGATGATCGCTTTCAAGATAGAGCCCGCAATAGCGAGAGACGTTACCTTCGGGCATCCAGGCGCTTCAACGCAAGCGAAGCAGCGAAAACACAACGTGCGAAGTTAGCAGCGGTCGGCACTGTCTGTCAGCTTCGCAGATCGCTTTCGAGATACGGTTTACGCGGCCCTGCCAGAGTACGTTTGATCAGTCCGTGCCACCGCCGAACTCCTTTGATCACGGTTCGTAATGGTTCGGCACGTGTGGACAAGGAGCTCAAGAGAGATAACGGTTTATGATTATCGGAACGTCATCAGCGCACATGGTGCCGCCACCTGCAGTACTTTGCTTGCGTTATAAATGGACCTTGCGCCTCCGTCCGCCCCAGTTCGTGTCGGCGCAGCGCTGTCGTTTCTACTAGTCGGATCAAGTGTCTTAACAGTAACAATGACACCAGGCTGCGTGGACAGTAGCAAGTGGCATAATGCATACGCATACATAGAGAACTCCCAGAGGAGTTTCTGCTTGACATTTTTTAGCCATTGAGCAGGTCGCCAACAAATTCTAGACGGTGCGCTTCATCCTCGACATTTCTGCACCGAGTCAAAGCGAAACTACTGATTGCAGCAACCGGTGCGGTATGAAACTGGAGCCGCTATTGACGGTGACCTTGTAGTTTTGAAGGCAGGCGGCCAACGCACGCACCAAGACAAAATGAAACTACCGTTTGCTGCAACAAATACGGACGAAGCCGCGGTCGCTATCGCCGTGATCATGGATGGTGATTACGCATTTTCGAAGGCACGCGGCCAACGCGTGCACCGAGTCAAAACGAAACTACTGTTTGCCGCGACTGCTGCAGACGAAACCGTGGTGGGTGTTGACGCCATAAAGGATAGCGAATGCGCAATTATAAAGGCACGTGGCCAGTTGCCAACGCAGTGTTATGCGCGGCGATAAATGCGAGAATAAAGGCTTTAAAGGCACAATTAGGCACGAAGTGTTCCGGTGTTGCTGTCACGTACGATTTTCCCTGATGACTGTGGTGACATGGACTTGGCGAGCGCGGAACCCCCAAGGAGGGGCCTGCGCAACCCACTTTGAGAACCCATGGCCTAAGACTATTCCAAATGATGTGGCCCTCTCAATCTGTGTAATCGCTTTAACACTATGGGCAATAAGCAACCACAGCGGGTTTATCAGACAGCTGTCGAGACATGCGAAGAAACTATGCACGGCATTATTTCTTGAATACGCAAAAGATCACCCTTTATATCTTTTTTAAACGCAAAAATACACACATCCAGCAATAACCAAGACGCAAGAACAGAAAGAGGCACACAAACACAGTTGCCATGCGTGCCTCATTCTGGTCCTGCCTCTTGGTTATAGCTGGTGCTTTTTTTTCCTGCACTTTAAAACACGAACCAACTGGCCCAGCAACTCACGCTAGTAAACTATATCTTCTTTAAGGCAAACACTTAAAAATGTGCACCGAATGGAGGGGAGTTTCCTGCCCGAGAGGGTCTGCTTACAAAGCATTTCTGCACGTCATGAAATTAAGAGGCGGTGGTCACAAACCACTGACACACATGCTCATCAGTCAAGTCAAAAACCCTAGATACCGACGGCACTTCGGTACCGACGGAAATCATTACGCTAGAGCGAGGCGGAACGGTGACTTGTTCTTCAAGCACATTCAAGGCATGGTAACTTATGCTTGTATCCGGTGGTATCGTGTTGTGCGTTGGAAGCGTTATCGACTTGCACCTTAAGTCGTTGACTGCACCGTGTTGATTTAGTAAGTGCATGCCTAGGATGACATCCCTGGAGCAGTGCTGCAGGATTACGAAGGTCGCCGGGTAAGTGCGGTTGTTTACCGTGACTCGCGCTTTGCAGATTCCAGTCGGCGTTATTAGGTGGCCTCCCGCTGTTCGGATATCGGGTCCTTGCCAGGCTGTTTTCACCTTCTTCAACTTGGCGGCGAACGGGCCACTGAAGATGGAATAGTCGGCTCCAGTGTCGACGAGAGGGGTGACGTTATGACCATCGATTAGCACGTCTAAATCGGTAGACCGTCGTCTGGCGTTGCGGTTAAGTCGTGGCGTCGGATCACGGCTGCGTCGGCTTGCTCCGCTGCTGCTACGTCGCGTCGGTAGGTCTTCTTTCGGCGGCGAAATTTTGTCGTCAAGGCTCTTGCTAGGCGGTGTGCTGGTACCTCGTTGTGATGATGCGCGAATCGTCGTCGTCGTCGGCGGCGGCGGAGGATCATCGGTATTGCGTCGTACAGCAACCGCACCTCCATCGGTTGCTGCCTTTAGTTTCCCGGATAGGGCCTCACGGACCGGCCCCGGGCTGGGCCAGTGTATGGTCGGCGCTGCGGCGACAGGTAACGTCCTGGTGACGGCGAGCGTGAAGGTCGTCGTGCTTGCCTCTGGGCTCCGGCGAGGTAGTCAGCGATGTCGCGTGGTCGCTCGCCAAGCTGTGGATGTGGCGCGTTGACGGCGAACCCTCGTAGGCCCACCTCGCGGTATGGTCATCGGCGGTAGACATGGCTGGCTTCTCCGCAGTGATAGCAGAGCGGGCGGTGGTCGGGAGCGCGCCAAATGTCCGTCTTCCTCTGGTAGCTGCGCTGGGCGACGGGTGGGCGTGCTGTCGGCGGCGGCGGTGAACGACGGAACTGCGGCCTTACGGGGCCCTGGCGCGAGCGCGGAGGGGGGCCTTGACGACGGGCAACGGCGGCGTAGCTCATCGCTTGCGGCTGTGGTTAAGGCGATGCCGGAACTTGTGGCACTTCCAGTGACCGCTGAATAGCGATCGAAGTCACCTGAGGCTGCGACCTTGGGAATGGTTTCTGCAGCTCTTCCCGTACAACCGTTCTGATCGTCTGGCGCAGGTCGTCGGCGCCTAGCGCTTGAGCTTCGGCGTAGTTTGTCAGCGCACGGCGGTTGTATTGCCTGGCTCGCATTTCAAGCGTCTTCTCGATCGTTGTGGTCTCCGCAGCAAATTCTGCCACAGTCTTGGGCGGGTTGCGCATCAATCCGGTGAATAGATGCTCTTTGACGCCCCGCATCAAGAACCGAACTTTCTTTTTCTCAGACATATCGGGGTCGGCGTGGTGGAAGAGGCGAGTCATCTCCTCCGTAAAGATAGCGATGTTCTCGTTCGGCAATTGCACTCTGGTTTCTAATAAAACTTCAGCCCTTTCCTTTCGCACGACATTCGTGAAGGTCCTCACGAAGTTCTCACGAAATAGGTCCCACGTCACCAGGGTGGTCTCTCTGTTCTCAAACCAGGTCCGAGCAGCGTCATCCAATGAAAAATAAACACGGCGGAGCTTGTCGTCGCCCCATTTGTTGAACGCCGCGATCCTCTCATATGTCTCCAGCCAGGTTCCAGGGTCTTCAGCCGATGATCCACAAAAGGTCGATGGCTCCCGAGGTTGTTGCAGCAGGATGGGGGACGCTGGTGCTGCCATTCTGGTCGTTGACTTGCCCTTGACTGCAGTGGTCTTTTCGGGAAGAAGTCCGTACTCCGACAGAAGTCCTTGCTGCCTACGGCTAGCTCGCTGGTCCTTGGCGACGTTGGTCTCGTCCTCCGGTTTCGGGCTTGGGTCGCGGCTTTGCGGGGGCGTTTGGTGCATGAATGAACTAGCACCTCCACCAGATGTCACGTAGTAGTGACAGTAAAGAAAACAGTCGTAAAACTGTGTATGACGAACCTGTGCCCGCAAAAGCAAGCTGCACTCAAAGCACAACGATAGCGGCGAACACAGTCGGCGATCGTCGAAAATTTGATCAGCGGCGAAACGCGTCGTCTTTTATACATGAGTCATTGAAGGTTCCAAAGTAACCCTTGGTGACCGCGTGTCTTCCAGAAAGTTCTAGACATGAAATAGCGTAAGATTGGGCGAGTTGGTATTCCATGTCTTATACTTAATAGCGCATGAAAAGGGACGAGGCACAGATGGTTCGCGTCGGTCATACAATCAGATAACATAAGCGTCGGTGAAAACAGGCAACGGAAAGAAGCATCGACAACCTTCTAGAAACATCCGATACAGGCGCGTCCTGCGCCGAGCGATAACGTTTAACATTTGTAAGCCGGTAGAAAGCGGCCACCGGTGAAAGATAAACATGTATACGTGTCAATATCAAGCGTGACGTCGCTAAGGGGGGAGCGCTAGATGTGGCCAAAGCCAGCATGCTAAGAGCCGATTTGGGGTAGGCAGAAAAGTACATCAGCTCGAATAAACCAAACTTCGAAATGTTGCGTGGGAAAAAGGAGACGGAGAAACGAGGTTGTGTGTACGGCTGGTAACGACCATAGGAGGCGTTGTGTTATGGCATTGCAGGTCACCCCTGTCACTACCGCTCGATAAAACAAATGAAAGAAAAGGTGCGGCCTGCCGCGTCAGGCAGGCTGCAATGACAGCGACCGTCAAAGCTGTAGTTGTATTCTCAGCTGCTTCGCTTGGCTAACGGCGCTAGCTCATGGCGATGGGGTGCATCGCTTTCCACGGGCGACGGTTTGACAAGCGCGTTCATGGTGTATTTTTTATGCCGGCCCCTGACAACAGTCTCGGACTGCTGGCACTGCGGTGGATGATACCATTTTTGATGCACGCGGAAGGCCGCACCTTTTTTTTATCCAGCTACCGGTCCACTGTGTAGACGAGGTTCACAGGATACGAACCCTAGTCAGGGTAATAGCCAATGTATGTGATTGTTGCTCCTCCTTTCACTTTGTCTTACTTGTCTAAGGGCGTCACCACAGGTTTTTATAATCTCGTGACAATTGTACGATGACGATGATGGCATAACGACCAGGCGCACATACTGAATGGTCAAAACTATTAGATAACATGTGTCAGTTGGCCAGTGTGAGAGGCAACATAGAGAGATATATAGATAAATAGCTAGATATATACATGCACTAAAAACAGCTGAAATAGACAAATGTTGCTAACCCCATTAATAACACATTAACCACTGCATCAATCAAGAATTTACAAAAGTAATTTCTTTTGAGAAAGAAGTAAGTTCGGGCGTTTAAATTAAAAGTTGAGAGGGTACATTAGTTTTGTTTAATGTACAATTGCAGATACAACTGCCAGGTCATAAATGGCTAATATTGCTTGCCTGGTTGCAGGGCTCGAGATGACTATAGAAGCGTTGATGTGGATGGTAACAACAGTATGACGTGAAGCTAGCGTTCGTAGACCAGAGAGAAAGAGAGAGAGAGAGAAAACGATATAGGAAAGGCAGGGAGGTTAACTGGAAGGTAGATACCCAGTTTCCTACCCTGCACTGGGGAAGGGGTAAGAAAAATTCACACACGTATAAAGAGAGGGAGGGAAGAAGAAAAGAAGGAGGAGTACACACACATACTTAATGTAACGCAGAAGTGTCAGTCGTTCAAACA